>NC_052330.1:33718979-33953979 GCF_016432855.1 Salvelinus namaycush
CACACCGTCCCTCTATCGGACCCCATACCACACCGTCCCTCTACGGACCCCATACACACCGTCCCTCTATCGGACCCCATACACACGTCCCTCTATCAGACCCCATAACACACCGTCCCTCTATCAGACCCATACACACCGTCCCTCTATCAGACCCCATACACACCGTCCCTCTATCAGACCCCATACACACCGTCCCTCTATCAGACCCATACACACCGTCCCTCTATCAGGACCCCATACACACCGTCCCTCTATCAGACCCCATACACACCGTCCCTCTATCAGACCCCATACACACCGTCCCTCTATCAGACCCCATACACACCGTCCCTCTATCAGACCCCATACACATCATCCCTATCAGACCCCATACACACCATCCCTCTATCAGACCCCATACACACCATCCCTCTATCAGACCCCATACACACCGTCCATATCAGACCCCATACACATCGTCCATATCAGACCCCATACACATCGTCCATATCAGACCCCATACACACCATCCCTCTATCAGACCCCATACACATCGTCCATATCAGACCCCATACACATCGTCCATATCAGACCCCATACATCGTCCATATCAGACCCATACACACGTCCCTCTATCAGACCCCCCCTATACCACAACCGTCCCTCTATCAGACCCCATACACAACCATCCCTCTATCAGACCCCATACACATCATCCATATCAGACCCCATACACACCGTCCCTCTATCAAACACATCATCCCTCTATCAGACCCCATACACACCGTCCCTCTATCAGACCCCATACACACCGTCCCTCTATCAGACCCCATACACACCGTCCCTCTATCAGACCCATACACACCGTCCCTCTATCAGACCCCATCCATATCAGACCCCATACACACCGTCCCTCTATCAGACCCCATACACATCGTCCCTCTATCAGACCCCATACATATCAGACCCCATACACACCGTCCCTCTATCAGACCCCATACACCACCGTCCCTCTATCAAACACATCATCCCTCTATCAGACCCCATACACACCGTCCCTCTATCAGACCCCATACACACCATCCTCTATCAGACCCCATACACACCGTCCCTCTATCAGACCCCATACACACCGTCCCTCTATCAGACCCCATACACACCGTCCCTCTTCAGACCCCAAGTAACACGTCCTCTATCGGACCCCATACACACCGTCCCTCTATCGGACCCCATTTACATCGTCCCTCTATCGGACCCCATACACACCGTCCCTCTATCGGACCCCATACACACCGTCCCTCTATCGGACCCCATACACACCGTCCCTCTATCGGACCCCATACACACCGTCCCTCTATCAGACCCCATACACACCGTCCCTCTATCAGACCCCATACACACCGTCCCTCTATCAGACCCCATACACACCGTCCCTCTATCAGACCCCATACACACCGTCCCTCTATCAGACCCCATACACACCGTCCCTCTATCAGACCCCATACACACCGTCCCTCTATCAGACCCCATACACACCGTCCCTCTATCAGACCCCATACACACCGTCCCTCTATCAGACCCCATACACACCGTCCCTCTATCAGACCCCATACACATCATCCCTATCAGACCCCATACACACCATCCCTCTATCAGACCCCATACACACCGTCCATATCAGACCCCATACACATCGTCCATATCAGACCCCATACACATCGTCCATATCAGACCCCATACACACCGTCCATATCAGACCCCATACACATCGTCCATATCAGACCCCATACACATCGTCCATATCAGACCCCATACACATCGTCCATATCAGACCCCATACACATCGTCCATATCAGACCCCATACACACCGTCCCTCTATCAGACCCCATACACACCGTCCCTCTATCAGACCCCATACACACCATCCCTCTATCAGACCCCATACACATCATCCATATCAGACCCCATACACACCGTCCCTCTATCAAACACATCATCCCTCTATCAGACCCCATACACACCGTCCCTCTATCAGACCCCATACACACCGTCCCTCTATCAGACCCCATACACACCGTCCCTCTATCAGACCCCATACACACCGTCCCTCTATCAGACCCCATCCATATCAGACCCCATACACACCGTCCCTCTATCAGACCCCATACACATCGTCCCTCTATCAGACCCCATACATATCAGACCCCATACACACCGTCCCTCTATCAGACCCCATACACACCGTCCCTCTATCAAACACATCATCCCTCTATCAGACCCCATACACACCGTCCCTCTATCAGACCCCATACACACCGTCCCTCTATCAGACCCCATACACACCGTCCCTCTATCAGACCCCATACACACCGTCCATATCAGACCCCATACACATCGTCCATATCAGACCCCATACACATCGTCCATATCAGACCCCATACACACCGTCCATATCAGACCCCATACACATCGTCCATATCAGACCCCATACACATCGTCCATATCAGACCCCATACACATCGTCCATATCAGACCCCATACACATCGTCCATATCAGACCCCATACACACCGTCCCTCTATCAGACCCCATACACACCGTCCCTCTATCAGACCCCATACACACCATCCCTCTATCAGACCCCATACACATCATCCATATCAGACCCCATACACACCGTCCCTCTATCAAACACATCATCCCTCTATCAGACCCCATACACACCGTCCCTCTATCAGACCCCATACACACCGTCCCTCTATCAGACCCCATACACACCGTCCCTCTATCAGACCCCATACACACCGTCCCTCTATCAGACCCCATCCATATCAGACCCCATACACACCGTCCCTCTATCAGACCCCATACACATCGTCCCTCTATCAGACCCCATACATATCAGACCCCATACACACCGTCCCTCTATCAGACCCCATACACACCGTCCCTCTATCAAACACATCATCCCTCTATCAGACCCCATACACACCGTCCCTCTATCAGACCCCATACATATCAGACCCCATACACACCGTCCCTCTATCAGACCCCATACACACCGTCCCTCTATCAAACACATCATCCCTCTATCAGACCCCATACACACCGTCCCTCTATCAGACCCCATACACACCGTCCCTCTATCAGACCCCATACACACCGTCCCTCTATCAGACCCCATACACCCGTCCCTATCAGACCCCATACACACCGTCCCTCTATCAGACCCCATACACACCGTCCCTCTATCAGACCCCATACATATCAGACCCCATACACACCGTCC
This sequence comes from Salvelinus namaycush, assembly GCF_016432855.1. NCBI lineage: Eukaryota > Metazoa > Chordata > Actinopteri > Salmoniformes > Salmonidae > Salvelinus > Salvelinus namaycush. The sequence continues at coordinate 33,722,251 of NC_052330.1, forward strand.
CTCTATCAGACCCCATACACACCGTCCCTCTATCAGACCCCATACACACCGTCCCTCTATCAGACCCCATACACACCGTCCCTCTATCAGACCCCATACACACCGTCCCTCTATCAGGACCCCATACACACCGTCCCTCTATCGGACCCCATACACACCGTCCCTCTATCGGACCCCATACACACCGTCCCTCTATCGGACCCCATACACACCGTCCCTCTATCGGACCCCATACACACCGTCCCTCTATCGGACCCCATACACACCGTCCCTCTATCAGACCCCATACACACCGTCCCTCTATCAGACCCCATACACACCGTCCCTCTATCAGACCCCATACACACCGTCCCTCTATCAGACCCCATACACACCGTCCCTCTATCAGACCCCATACACACCGTCCCTCTATCAGACCCCATACACACCGTCCCTCTATCAGACCCCATACACACCGTCCCTCTATCAGACCCCATACACACCGTCCCTCTATCAGACCCCATACACACCGTCCCTCTATCAGACCCCATACACACCGTCCCTCTATCAGACCCCATACACACCGTCCCTCTCACCGTTGTTTCCCATGCCCTTCATCATGACCTCTGTCTGGGCGAACTCGTAGCCAAAGCTGAGCTCACTGGACACATTGCTGACCGTATCAAAGTCCACTTCCAACTGGTCAGTACTGAGGCAATTCTTCATCACACTACCCGCCTCATCCTCACCCCCCGCATGGGCTAGGTGTCTGGGCAGGTTGATCCTGGGGGGTGGAATGAGGAGAGAGAGAAAGGGTGAGAGAGAGAGAAAGGGTGAGAGAGAGAGAGAGAGAGAGAGAGAAAGGGTGAGAGAGAGAAAGGGTGAGAGAGAGAGAGAAAGGGTGAGAGAGAGAGAGAAAGGGTGAGAGAGAGAGAGAGAAAGGGTGAGAGAGAGAGAGAGAAAGGGTGAGAGAGAGAGAGAGAAAGGGTGAGAGAGAGAGAGAGAGAAAGGGTGAGAGAGAGAGAGGGTGAGAGAAATCATGAGGTATACATTTCAGACATGCTTACAGATGAATAACAGCTGCTACTCAAGTACATAGAGATGTTATTTTTTTAAACAGTAGCCAGCCTAACCCTTCCCCACAGTGTGAACAGGCAGACCTGAAGAAGTGGTTGTTTCCCCACAAGATGCGGTCTCCATGGTGAAGCAGGACTGGGTTGGTGACTGAAGAGCCATTCACACACGTACTGTAGACAGAGAGACCGTATCATCACTGACTACAGCATCGATACAGTACAGTATGTATTTATTTGTGTAGTGTGTTAATGTCTCAGATGACATTAACAAGCCACAAATACAGGTGAGAGAGAGACTTGTCTACTGTGTGTTGTGATGTGTGTGTGTGTGTGTGTGTGTGTGTGTACCATTACTTTGTGTGTGTGTACTGTGCATTGTGGTGTGTATGATTATTGTGCGTACTGTGTGTTGCGGTATGTGTGCATGTTAGGGCCGGGACGATTCCAGTATCACCACACTCATTAGTATGAGGCAAGGAAACAAAACACCAAGCAGATTTAACTCCTTCAGAGAAACAGCCTTCATGTTGGAAACATACATCACAACATGTGTTACGTACAGCAGGTTTAGGACCAGGCTATATCACAACATATATACAGCAGGTTTAGGACCAGGCTATATCACAACATATATACAGCAGGTTTAGGACCAGGCTATATCACAACATATATACAGCAGGTTTAGGACCAGGCTATATTACAACATATATACAGCAGGTTTAGGACCAGGCTATATCACAACATGTGTTACATACAGCAGGTTTAGGACCAGGCTATATCACAACATGTGTTACATACAGCAGGTTTAGGACCAGGCTATATCACAACATATATACAGCAGGTTTAGGACCAGGCTATATCACAACATATATACAGCAGGTTTAGGACCAGGCTATATCACAACATATATACAGCAGGTTTAGGACCAGGCTATATCACAACATGTATACAGCAGGTTTAGGACCAGGCTATATCACAACATATATACAGCAGGTTTAGGACCAGGCTATATCACAACATACATACAGCAGGTTTAGAACCAGGCTATATCACAACATATATACAGCAGGTTTAGGACCAGGCTATATCACAACATATATACAGCAGGTTTAGGACCAGGCTATATCACAACATATATACAGCAGGTTTTTAAAGGAACAAAGGGTTCGGTCTGCTTTGTGTTTTTGTTTTTTCTCTGGAAACAATATGGTGATACTGGTATCATCACAGCCCTAGTAAGTATTATAACAGTAATGATTCTAGTCCTGAATGCTGATTGGCTGACAGTACTATAACAGTAATGATGTATCTAGTATTATAGACTGGGTGGTTCTAGTCCTGAATGCTGATTGGCTGACAGTACTATAACAGTAATGATGTATCTAGTATTATAGACTGGGTGGATCTAGTCCTGAATGCTGATTGGCTGACAGTACTATAACAGTAATGATGTATCTAGTATTATAGACTGGGTGGATCTAGTCCTGAATGCTGATTGGCTGACAGTACTATAGCAGTAATGATGTATCTAGTATTATAGACTGGGTGGATCTAGTCCTGAATGCTGATTGGCTGACAGTACTATAACAGTAATGATGTATCTAGTATTATAGACTGGGTGGTTCTAGTCCTGAATGCTGATTGGCTGACAGTATTATAACAGTAATGATGTATCTAGTATTATAGACTGGGTGGTTCTAGTCCTGAATGCTGATTGGCTGACAGTATTATAACAGTAATGATGTATCTAGTATTATAGACTGGGTGGTTCTAGTCCTGAATGCTGATTGGCTGACAGTATTATAACAGTAATGATGTATCTAGTATTATAGACTGGGTGGTTCTAGTCCTGAATGCTGATTGGCTGACAGTATTATAACAGTAATGATGTATCTAGTATTATAGACTGGGTGGTTCTAGTCCTGAATGCTGATTGGCTGACAGTATTATAACAGTAATGATGTATCTAGTATTATAGACTGGGTGGTTCTAGTCCTGAATGCTGATTGGCTGACAGTACTATAACAGTAATGATGTATCTAGTATAATAGACTGGGTGGTTCTAGTCCTGAATGCTGATTGGCTGACAGTACTATAACAGTAATGATGTATCTAGTATAATAGACTGGGTGGTTCTAGTCCTGAATGCTGATTGGCTGACAGTAGTATAACAGTAATGATGTATTATAGACTGGGTGGATCTAGTCCTGAATGCTGATTGGCTGACAGTACTATAACAGTAATGATGTATCTAGTATTATAGACTGGGTGGTTCTAGTCCTGAATGCTGATTGGCTGACAGTACTGTAACAGTAATGATGTATTATAGACTGGGTGGTTCTAGTCCTGAATGCTGATTGGCTGACAGTACTGTAACAGTAATGATGTATTATAGACTGGGTGGTTCTAGTCCTGAACGCTGATTGGCTGACAGTACTGTAACAGTAATGATGTGTCTAGTATTATAGACTGGGTGGTTCTAGTCCTGAATGCTGATTGGCTGACAGTACTGTAACGGTAATGCTGTATCTAGTATTATAGACTGGGTGGTTCTAGTCCTGAATGCTGATTGGCTGACAGTACTATAACAGTAATGCTGTATCTAGTATTATAGACTGGGTGGTTCTAGTCCTGAATGCTGATTGGCTGACAGTACTGTAACAGTAATGATGTATCTAGTATAATAGACTGGGTGGTTCTAGTCCTGAATGCTGATTGGCTGACAGTACTGTAACGGTAATGATGTATCTAGTATTATAGACTGGGTGGTTCTAGTCCTGAATGCTGATTGGCTGACAGTACTGTAACAGTAATGATGTATTATAGACTGGGTGGTTCTAGTCCTGAATGTGCTGATTGGCTGACAGTACTGTAACAGTAATGATGTATTATAGACTGGGTGGTTCTAGTCCTGAATGCTGATTGGCTGACAGTACTATAACGGTAATGATGTATCTAGTATTATAGACTGGGTGGTTCTAGTCCTGAATGCTGATTGGCTGACAGTACTGTAACGGTAATGATGTATTATAGACTGGGTGGTTCTAGTCCTGAATGGTACTGTAACAGTAATGATGTATTATAGACTGGGTGGTTCTAGTCCTGAATGCTGATTGGCTGACAGTACTGTAACAGTAATGATGTATCTAGTATTATAGACTGGGTGGTTCTAGTCCTGAATGCTGATTGGCTGACAGTACTGTAACGGTAATGATGTATCTAGTATTATAGACTGGGTGGTTCTAGTCCTGAATGCTGATTGGCTGACAGTACTATAACAGTAATGATGTATCTAGTATTATAGACTGGGTGGTTCTAGTCCTGAATGCTGATTGGCTGACAGTAGTATAACAGTAATGATGTATCTAGTATTATAGACTCGTATCACCACAGCCCTAGTGAACGTACCGGGAGCTGCGGTGTGGCGTGAGAACCACTCCAGTGTCAGCGGTGATGTTGATGACACAGTGTTCAGGGTGGATGGCCATACCACACAGCTGAATATCCTGAGAGTCAGCTGAGCCAACACGCGTGTGCTCCTAGACACAGGACAGAGGCGTGATAGAGATGACATACACTACCAGTCAAAAGTTGGGACACTCCTGCTCATTCAAAGGTTTTTCTTTATTTTTACTATTTTCTACATTGTAGAATAACAGTGAAGACATCAACACCATGAAATAACACATATGGAATCATGTAGTATCCAAAAAAAAAGTGAAACAAATCTAAATATATTTTATATTTGAGATTCTTCAAACTAGCCACCCTTTGCCTTGAAGACAGCTTTGCACACTTGGCATTCTCTCAACCAGTTTCATGAGGGAGTCACCTGGAATGCATTTCAATTAACAGGTGTGCCTTGTTAAAAGTTAATTTGTGGAATTTCTTTCCTTCTTAATGTGTTTGAGCTAATCAGTTGTGTTGTGACAAGGTAGTGGTGGTATACAGAAGATGGCCCTATCTGGTGAAAGACCAAGTCCATATTAAGGCAAGAACAGTTCAAATAAGCAAAGAGAAATGACAGTCCATCATTACTTTAAGACATGAAGGTCAGTCAATCTGGAAAATTTCAAGAACTTTCAAAGTTTCTCAAGTGTAGACACAAAAACCATCAGGCGCTATGATGAAACTGGCTCTCATGAGGACCGCCACAGGAAAGGAAGACCCAGAGTTACCTCTGCTGCAGAGGATAAGTTCATTAGAGTTACCTGCACCTCAGATTGCAAAAAAAGTAATAGACACATCTCAACATCAACTGTTTAGAGGAGACTGCGTGAAATCAGGCCTCCATTGTCGAATTGCTGCAAAGAAACCACTACTAAAGGACACCAATAATAAGACGAGACTTGCTTGGGCCAAGAAACACGAGCAATGGACATTAGACCGGTGGAAATCTGTCCTTTGGTCTGATGAGTCCAAATTGGAGATTTTGGTTCCAACCGCCGTGTCTTTATGAGATGCAGAGTAGGTGAACGGATGATCTCTGCATGTGTGGTTCCCAACGTGAAGCATGGAGGAGGAGGTGTGATGGTGTGGGGGTGCTTTGCTGGTGACACTGACTGTGATTTATTTAGAATTCAAGGCACACGTAACCAGCATGGCTACCACAGCATTTTGCAGCGATACGCCATCCCAACTGGTTTGCGCTTAGTGGGACTATCATTTGTTTTTCAACAGGACAATGACTCAAAACACACCTCCAAGGCTGTGTAAGGGCTATTTGACCAAGAAGGAGAGTGATGGAGTGCTGCATCAGATGACCTGGCCTCCACAATCACCCGACCACAACCCAATTGAGATGGTTTGGGATGAGTTGGACCGCAGAGTGAAGGAAAAGCAGCCAACAAGTGCTCAGCATATGTGGAAACTCCTTCAAGACTGTTGGAAAAGCATTCCTCATGAAGCTGGTTGAGAGAATACCAAGAGTGTGCAAAGCTGTCATCAAGGCAAAGGGTGGCTACTTTCAAATATAAAATATACTTTGATTTGTTTTTTTACTTTTTACGTTACTACATGATTCCATATGTGTTATTTCATAGTTTTGATGTCTTCACTATTCTACAATGTAGAAAATAGTACAAAATCCCTGGAATGAGTAGGTGTGTCCAAACCTTTGACTGGTACTGTGTGTCAAAATAGACATGATATTATCCAACCAAGCCTACACACTAGACAGAAACATGGGACGCAAATCAGAGTCAGGTCCTCAATCCCTTAATGAAGAGTGAAATGGAGATATAAAAGTCTATAAGATCAGTGGATTATATGTTAAATTGCTGACCGTACCTTTAGATAGTAAACCAGCAGCTCATTGAGGGCAGGGTCGGCGTTGAGGTTGACAAGGAAACACTTGTCGTCTACCACTCGGATGCCAGACGACTGGAGAGAGATACCTAGAGACTCCAACTGTTTCTGACGCTCCTAGAGGACAACATAGAAGATAGATGACTGGAGAGAGATACCTAGAGACTCCAACTGTTTCTGACAGTCCTAGAGGACAACATAGAAGATAGACGACTGGAGAGAGATACCTAGAGAGTCCAACTGTTTCTGACACTCCTAGAGGACAACATAGAAGATAGACGACTGGAGAGAGATACCTAGAGAGTCCAACTGTTTCTGACGCTCCTAGAGGACAAAACACTGACATTAACAATACATGTACATATGTATGTACGTTCTGTTGTATATCTGTACCTGAGCGACAGCCTCAGTCTTGCCGAGTTTCAGCTCCCAGGTGTGTGTTCGCGTGTGTTTTTTTGGTTTTACTATCCTTGTGGGGACCAGAAGTCCTCACAAGGATAGTAAAACAAGGAAAGCTCGGACATGTGGGGTCCCCACAAGGAAAAATACTATTTTAGGCTTAAGGGTTAGGGAAATAGGATTTTGAATGCGTATCAATTGTTTGGTCCCCACAAGGATAGTAAAACAAGCGTGTGTGTGTGTGTGTGTGTAGCTACCTGAGCCACCGCCTCAGTCTTCCGTAGTTTCTGTTCCCAGGTAACCGTCATCTCCTGAATCAGTTTCTCTGACTCCTCCAGCCTCTCCTTCAAATCTGGAGCCTTCATAGACTGAGAGGGAGGAGACAAACAACCATTATAAAGACACACACACACAACCATTATAAAAGACACACACACACAAGCAATATAATTATTAACTGTTCAGTACCTCAGTGAGTTGGTGATGCCTGTTATATAATTATTAACTGTTCAGTACCTCAGTGAGTTAGTGATGCCTGTTACATTATATAATATAATAACTGTTCAGTACCTCAGTGAGTTGGTGATGCCTGTTATATAATTAATAACTGTTCAGTACCTCAGTGAGTTAGTGATGCCTGTTATATAATTAATAACTGTTCAGTACCTCAGTGAGTTAGTGATGCCTGTTATATAATTATTAACTGTTCAGTACCTCAGTGAGTTAGTGATGCCTGTTATATAATATAATAACTGTTCAGTACCTCAGTGAGTCAGTGATGCCTGTTATATAATTAATAACTGTTCAGTACCTCAGTGAGTTAGTGATGCCTGTTATATAATTAATAACTGTTCAGTACCTCAGTGAGTTAGTGATGCCTGTTATATAATTATTAACTGTTCAGTACCTCAGTGAGTTGGTGATGCCTGTTATATAACTATTAACTGTTCAGTACCTCAGTGAGTTAGTGATGCCTGTTATATAATTATTAACTGTTCAGTACCTCAGTGAGTCGGTGATGCCTGTTATATAATTAATAACTGTTCAGTACCTCAGTGAGTTAGTGATGCCTGTTATATAATTATTAACTGTTCAGTACCTCAGTGAGTTAGTGATGCCTGTTATATAACTATTAACTGTTCAGTACCTCAGTGAGTTAGTGATGCCTGTTATATAATTAATAACTGTTCAGTACCTCAGTGAGTTAGTGATGCCTGTTATATAACTATTAACTGTTCAGTACCTCAGTGAGTTGGTGATGCCTGTTACATTATATAATATAATAACTGTTCAGTACCTCAGTGAGTTAGTGATGCCTGTTATATAATTAATAACTGTTCAGTACCTCAGTGAGTTAGTGATGCCTGTTATATAATTAATAACTGTTCAGTACCTCAGTGAGTTAGTGATGCCTGTTATATAATTAATAACTGTTCAGTACCTCAGTGAGTTAGTGATGCCTGTTATATAATTAATAACTGTTCAGTACCTCAGTGAGTTAGTGATGCCTGTTATATAATTATTAACTGTTCAGTACCTCAGTGAGTTAGTGATGCCTGTTATATAATTAATAACTGTTCAGTACCTCAGTGAGTTAGTGATGCCTGTTATATAACTATTAACTGTTCAGTACCTCAGTGAGTTAGTGATGCCTGTTACATTATATAATATAATAACTGTTCAGTACCTCAGTGAGTTGGTGATGCCTGTTATATAATTAATAACTGTTCAGTACCTCAGTGAGTTAGTGATGCCTGTTATATAACTATTAACTGTTCAGTACCTCAGTGAGTTAGTGATGCCTGTTACATTATATAATATAATAACTGTTCAGTACCTTAGTGAGTTGGTGATGCCTGTTATATAATTAATAACTGTTCAGTACCTCAGTGAGTTAGTGATGCCTGTTATATAACTATTAACTGTTCAGTACCTCAGTGAGTTAGTGATGCCTGTTACATTATATAATATAATAACTGTTCAGTACCTCAGTGAGTTGGTGATGCCTGTTATATAATTAATAACTGTTCAGTACCTCAGTGAGTTAGTGATGCCTGTTATATAATTATTAACTGTTCAGTACCTCAGTGAGTCAGTGATGCCTGTTACATTATATAATATAATAACTGTTCAGTACCTCAGTGAGTTAGTGATGCCTGTTACATTATATAATTAATAACTGTTCAGTACCTCAGTGAGTTAGTGATGCCTGTTATATAATTAATAACTGTTCAGTACCTCAGTGAGTTAGTGATGCCTGTTATATAATTATTAACTGTTCAGTACCTCAGTGAGTTAGTGATGCCTGTTATATAATTATTAACTGTTCAGTACCTCAGTGAGTTGGTGATGCCTGTTATATAATTATTAACTGTTCAGTACCTCAGTGAGTTAGTGATGCCTGTTACATTATATAATTAATAACTGTTCAGTACCTCAGTGAGTTAGTGATGCCTGTTATATAATTAATAACTGTTCAGTACCTCAGTGAGTTAGTGATGCCTGTTATATAATATAATAACTGTTCAGTACCTCAGTGAGTTAGTGATGCCTGTTATATAATTAATAACTGTTCAGTACCTCAGTGAGTTAGTGATGCCTGTTATATAATTAATAACTGTTCAGTACCTCAGTGAGTTGGTGATGCCTGTTATATAATTAATAACTGTTCAGTACCTCAGTGAGTTAGTGATGCCTGTTATATAATTAATAACTGTTCAGTACCTCAGTGAGTTAGTGATGCCTGTTATATAATATAATAACTGTTCAGTACCTCAGTGAGTTGGTGATGCCTGTTATATAATTAATAACTGTTCAGTACCTCAGTGAGTTAGTGATGCCTGTTATATAATTAATAACTGTTCAGTACCTCAGTGAGTCAGTGATGCCTGTTATATAATTAATAACTGTTCAGTACCTCAGTGAGTTGGTGATGCCTGTTATATAATTATTAACTGTTCAGTACCTCAGTGAGTCAGTGATGCCTGTTATATAATTAATAACTGTTCAGTACCTCAGTGAGTTGGTGATGCCTGTTATATAATTAATAACTGTTCAGTACCTCAGTGAGTTAGTGATGCCTGTTATATAATATAATAACTGTTCAGTACCTCAGTGAGTCAGTGATGCCTGTTATATAATTAATAACTGTTCAGTACCTCAGTGAGTTGGTGATGCCTGTTATATAATTATTAACTGTTCAGTACCTCAGTGAGTTAGTGATGCCTGTTACATTATATAATATAATAACTGTTCAGTACCTCAGTGAGTCAGTGATGCCTGTTACATAATTATTAACTGTTCAGTACCTCAGTGAGTCAGTGATGCCTGTTATATAATTATTAACTGTTCAGTACCTCAGTGAGTCGGTGATGCCTGTTATATTATATAATATAATAACTGTTCAGTACCTCAGTGAGTTAGTGATGCCTGTTATATAATTAATAACTGTTCAGTACCTCAGTGAGTTAGTGATGCCTGTTATATAATTATTAACTGTTCAGTACCTCAGTGAGTTAGTGATGCCTGTTATATAATTAATAACTGTTCAGTACCTCAGTGAGTTAGTGATGCCTGTTATATAATTATTAACTGTTCAGTACCTCAGTGAGTTGGTGATGCCTGTTATATAATTAATAACTGTTCAGTACCTCAGTGAGTTAGTGATGCCTGTTATATAATTATTAACTGTTCAGTACCTCAGTGAGTTAGTGATGCCTGTTATATAATTAATAACTGTTCAGTACCTCAGTGAGTTAGTGATGCCTGTTATATAATTAATAACTGTTCAGTACCTCAGTGAGTTAGTGATGCCTGTTATATAACTATTAACTGTTCAGTACCTCAGTGAGTTGGTGATGCCTGTTATATAATATAATAACTGTTCAGTACCTCAGTGAGTTAGTGATGCCTGTTATATAATTAATAACTGTTCAGTACCTCAGTGAGTTAGTGATGCCTGTTATATAACTATTAACTGTTCAGTACCTCAGTGAGTCGGTGATGCCTGTTATATAATTAATAACTGTTCAGTACCTCAGTGAGTTAGTGATGCCTGTTATATAACTATTAACTGTTCAGTACCTCAGTGAGTCGGTGATGCCTGTTATATAATTAATAACTGTTCAGTACCTCAGTGAGTTAGTGATGCCTGTTATATAATTATTAACTGTTCAGTACCTCAGTGAGTTAGTGATGCCTGTTATATAACTATTAACTGTTCAGTACCTCAGTGAGTCGGTGATGCCTGTTATATAATTAATAACTGTTCAGTACCTCAGTGAGTCGGTGATGCCTGTTACATTATATAATATAATAACTGTTCAGTACCTCAGTGAGTTAGTGATGCCTGTTATATAATTAATAACTGTTCAGTACCTCAGTGAGTCGGTGATGCCTGTTATATTATATAATATAATAACTGTTCAGTACCTCAGTGAGTTGGTGATGCCTGTTATATAATTAATAACTGTTCAGTACCTCAGTGAGTTAGTGATGCCTGTTACATTATATAATATAATAACTGTTCAGTACCTCAGTGAGTTGGTGATGCCTGTTATATAATTAATAACTGTTCAGTACCTCAGTGAGTCGGTGATGCCTGTTATATTATATAATATAATAACTGTTCAGTACCTCAGTGAGTTGGTGATGCCTGTTATATAATTAATAACTGTTCAGTACCTCAGTGAGTTAGTGATGCCTGTTACATTATATAATATAATAACTGTTCAGTACCTCAGTGAGTTAGTGATGCCTGTTATATAATTAATAACTGTTCAGTACCTCAGTGAGTTAGTGATGCCTGTTATATAATTAATAACTGTTCAGTACCTCAGTGAGTTAGTGATGCCTGTTATATAATTAATAACTGTTCAGTACCTCAGTGAGTTGGTGATGCCTGTTACATTATATAATATAATAACTGTTCAGTACCTCAGTGAGTTGGTGATGCCTGTTATATAATTATTAACTGTTCAGTACCTCAGTGAGTTGGTGATGCCTGTTATATAATTATTAACTGTTCAGTACCTCAGTGAGTTGGTGATGCCTGTTATATAATTAATAACTGTTCAGTACCTCAGTGAGTTGGTGATGCCTGTTATATTATATAATATAATAACTGTTCAGTACCTCAGTGAGTTGGTGATGCCTGTTATATAATTAATAACTGTTCAGTACCTCAGTGAGTTGGTGATGCCTGTTATATAATTATTAACTGTTCAGTACCTCAGTGAGTTGGTGATGCCTGTTATATAATTAATAACTGTTCAGTACCTCAGTGAGTTGGTGATGCCTGTTATATAATTAATAACTGTTCAGTACCTCAGTGAGTTGGTGATGCCTGTTATATAATTATTAACTGTTCAGTACCTCAGTGAGTTAGTGATGCCTGTTATATAATTAATAACTGTTCAGTACCTCAGTGAGTTAGTGATGCCTGTTATATAATTAATAACTGTTCAGTACCTCAGTGAGTTAGTGATGCCTGTTACATTATATAATTAATAACTGTTCAGTACCTCAGTGAGTTGGTGATGCCTGTTATATTATATAATAACTGTTCAGTACCTCAGCCTCAGTAAGCTGGTCTCGTAGTTTCTCCACCTCCACCCGTAGCTCTCTGATGATGCGTGCGTTGGGGTCTTCGTTGACGACGGCGTGGTTGACGATGCTCTTAGCCCGGTCAGCGTAGCGCAGCGTGGACAGAGTCTCATCATAGTTATCAGCTGCTGGACTCACCGTGGCTACCATGGCTGTCCTACTGTTACCACCCAGACTGTCCTGGAGAGAGGGAGAGGTTACTCTGTTAGAAAAGACAGCATGATACCACCCAGACTATCCTGGAGAGGGAGAGTCCCCTAAGTAAGCTGGTCCTGGGGCTCTGTTCACAAACACAAACAGACCCCACAGAGCCCCAGGACAGCAACACAATCAGACCAAACCAAATCATGAGAAAACAAAAAGATAATTACTTGACACATTGGAAAGAATTAACAAAAAAACTGAGCAAACTAGAATGCTATTTGGCTCTAAACAGAGAGTACACAGTGGCAGAATACCTGACCACTGTGACTGACCCAAAACAACAGAAAGCTCTGACTATGTACAGACTCAGTGAGCATAGCCTTGCTATTGAGATGGTCTGCCTACGGCAGCCTTGGCTCTCAAGAGAAGACAGGCTATGTGTGTGCACTGCCCACAAAATGAGTTGGAAACTGAGCGGCACTTCCTAACCTCCTGCCAAATGTATGACTATATGACTATAGAGACACATATTTTCCTCAGATTACACAGACCCACAAAGAAATCGAAAACAAATCCTATTTTGATAAACTCCCATATCTATTGGATGCAATCACAGCAGCACGATGTGTGATCTTTTGCAACAAGAAAAGAGCAAACAGTGAAGAACAAACACCATTGTAAATACAACCCATATTTATGTTTATTTATTTTCCCTTTTGTACTTTAACTATTTGCACATCGTTACATAATAATGACATTTGAAATGTCTTTATTCTTTTGGAACTTTTTTATATTTTTTATTTAACTAGGCAAGCCTACCGGGGAACAGTGGGTTAACTGCCTTGTTCAGGGGCAGAACGACAGATTTTTACCTTGTCAGCTCAGGGATTCGATCTAGCAACCTTTCGGTTACTGGCCCAACGCTCTAACCACTAGGCTACCTGCCGCCCCACTTTGTAAGTGTAATGTTTACTGTTAATTTTTGTTTTGTTTATTATCTACTTCACTTGCTTTGGCAATGTAAACATATGTTTCCCATGCCAATAAAGCCCCTTAAATTGAAATAAAATGAAATAAAGAGGAGAGAGATGTTACTCTGTTAGAAAAGACAGACTGTTACCACCCGGACTGTCCTGTAGAGAGGAGGAGAGAGAGGAGGAATGTGAGATCTGAATGAGAGAAGGGGTTACTCCATTTAAAAACAGACTGCTTCACCACATATACAGTGTGGCAGGAGAGACGAGGCTACACAGTTAGTTGCAGAATGTTGAACGATAATAGCCCATGGTAATAACCCATATAAATGGTAATATGGCTCAGCGTACCTTGAGTAGCCAGGTGAGAACTGAGTCTCTGTAGGGAACAAACTTGGTCTTGTTCTTCCCTGCTCCTTGGTCTGCCAGTGCTGATATCACCAGGCCCAGCGTGCTTAGAGACCTGACCAACAGTGATTTATATAACGTGAAGATGTAACAAAGTGTGTAACATTTTGAGAGACATTGAGAGACCGTGTACAACGTATGTAACGTATGTAATAAAAAAAGGGGGAAAGAGAGGTGAGGGGGGAGGGAAAGAGAGGTGAGGGGGGAAAGAGAGGTGAGGGGGGAAGGGGAGGAGGGAAAGAGAGGTGAGGGGGAAAGAGAGGTGAGGGGGGAAGGGGAGGAGGGAAAGAGAGGTGAGGGGGGAAGGGGAGGAGGGAAAGAGAGGTGAGGGGGGAAGGGGAGGAGGGAAAGAGAGGTGAGGGGGGAGGGGAGGAGGGAAAGAGAGGTGAGGGGGGAGGGGAGGAGGGAAAGAGAGGTGAGGGGGAGAAGGGGAGGAGGGAAAGAGAGGTGAGGGGGAGAAGGGGAGGAGGGAAAGAGAGGTGAGAAGGGGAGGAGGGAAAGAGAGGTGAGAAGGGGAGGAGGGAAAGAGAGGTGAGGGGGGAAGGGGAGGAGGGAAAGAGAGGTGAGGGGGGAGGAGGGAAAGAGAGGTGAGGGGGGAGGGGAGGAGGGAAAGAGAGGTGAGGGGGAGAAGGGGAGGAGGGAAAGAGAGGTGAGGGGGAGAAGGGGAGGAGGGAAAGAGAGGTGAGGGGGAAAGAGAGGTGAGGGGGGAAGGGGAGGAGGGAAAGAGAGGTGAGGGGGAAAGAGAGGTGAGGGGGGAGGGGAGGAGGGAAAGAGAGGTGAGGGGAGAAGGGGAGGAGGGAAAGAGAGGTGAGGGGGGAAAGAGAGGTGAGGGGGGAAAGAGAGGTGAGGGGGGAAAGAGAGGTGAGGGGGGAAAGAGAGGTGAGGGGGGAAAGAGAGGTGAGGGGGGAAGGGGAGGAGGGAAAGAGAGGTGAGGGGGGAAGGGGAGGAGGGAAAGAGAGATGAGGGGGAAAGAGAGGTGAGGGGGGAAGGGGAGGAGGGAAAGAGAGGTGAGGGGGGAAGGGGAGGAGGGAAAGAGAGGTGAGGGGGGAAGGGGAGGAGGGAAAGAGAGGTGAGGGGGGAGGGGAGGAGGGAAAGAGAGGTGAGGGGGGAGGGGAGGAGGGAAAGAGAGGTGAGGGGGAGAAGGGGAGGAGGGAAAGAGAGGTGAGGGGGAGAAGGGGAGGAGGGAAAGAGAGGTGAGGGGGAGAAGGGGAGGAGGGAAAGAGAGGTGAGGGGGAGAAGGGGAGGAGGGAAAGAGAGGTGAGAAGGGGAGGAGGGAAAGAGAGGTGAGAAGGGGAGGAGGGAAAGAGAGGTGAGGGGGGAAGGGGAGGAGGGAAAGAGAGGTGAGGGGGGAAGGGGAGGAGGGAAAGAGAGGTGAGGGGGGAGGAGGGAAAGAGAGGTGAGGGGGGAGGGGAGGAGGGAAAGAGAGGTGAGGGGGAGAAGGGGAGGAGGGAAAGAGAGGTGAGGGGGAGAAGGGGAGGAGGGAAAGAGAGGTGAGGGGGAAAGAGAGGTGAGGGGGGAAGGGGAGGAGGGAAAGAGAGGTGAGGGGGAAAGAGAGGTGAGGGGGGAGGGGAGGAGGGAAAGAGAGGTGAGGGGAGAAGGGGAGGAGGGAAAGAGAGGTGAGGGGGAGAAGAGAGGGGGGGGGGGGGGGGGGAATGAGATGTAACGTACTTGTTGATGTTGCTCCCCTCCTTCATCCTCTCTCCAGTAGCTCCAGTCTTAGCAGCTCTCTCACTGCCAGCCAGATCCACCAGACTCAGCTTACTGACCTTCTCACCACTGGTCTACAACAACAACAACATGGGGCTATATAGAGCAATATGAAACGGACTGGTTTGTTAGCAACACACATAGCAACAGCTGGAGGAAATGAAAGTCAACATATTAAAAGTAAAGACCTTGAGTGATTTGATGTTGTCATCACATGATGTATTCAGAAAACCATCAAAGCAACAATTGGCAAGATGCGGGATTAGAATGTGGTGATGCTGGATTAGAATGTGGTGATGCTGGATTAGAATGTGTTGAATGTAATTTGTAAAGAAACTATTTATCCTGTCCTACCGCAGAACCCAGGTCCATTAGAGTGTGTGTGTTGGACCTACCCCAGAACCCAGGTCCATGAGAGTGTGTGTGTTGGACCTACCCCAGAACCCAGGTCCATGAGAGTGTGTGTGTTGGACCTACCCCAGAACCCAGGTCCAGTAGTGTGTGTGTTGGACCTACCCCAGAACCCAGGTCCATTAGTGTGTGTGTGAGGATGATGTTGAAGACGGCATGGGACCTGCTGCTCTCCTCATTCATGTTGGTGGCTGCTACTGTACGAGACTTGTTACCCTCTGACATCAGACACTCTATGTCCTGTAGAAAGAGAGACATGGAGGGAGGGAGAGAGACCGAGAGAGAGACCGAGGGAGAGAGAGAGAGAGACATGGAGGGAGGGAGAGAGACCGAGAGAGAGACCGAGGGAGAGAGAGAGACCGAGGGAGAGAGACGGACGGAGGGAGAGAGAGGGAGAGAGAGGGAGAAAGACGGAGGGAGAGAGAGAGAGACCGAGGGAGAGAGAGAGAGACCGAGGGAGAGAGAGAGAGGGAGAGAGTAAGGGATTGGCTGGTCTTTCTAGAGTAAGCATTCATACAGTGCCTTCAGAAAGTATTCATACCCCTTGACTCATTCCACATTTTGTGGATTACACGGATTACAATGTATTTATTTTTTATCTCACCCATCTACACACAATATCCTATAATGACAAAGTGAAAACAAGTTTTTAGAAATGTTTTCAAAATGTATTGAAATATGGAAAGTGGTACTCAGAAATGTGTTGTATTGGATTTGCCCCATATTGGATTTGCCCCATATTGGATTTGCCCCATATTGGATTTGCCCCGATACAAAACACAATTTACTTTAGTGGCTTGTTGCAAAAAGGATGCATGTTCTGGAATATTTGTTATTCTGTACAGGCTGTCATCTTTTGACTCTGTCATTTAGGTTAGTGTTGTGGAGTAACTACAATGTAGTTGATCCAGCCTAACGTTTTCTCCTGTCACAGCCATTCAACTCTGTTCTAACGTCACTGGGTGTGTTCATACACCATCCAAAGTGGAATTAATAACTTCACCATGCTCAAAGGGATATTTTTTTACCCCTACCAATAGGCACAGGCACACACACACACACACGATAACATACACACTATACACACACTTAGACATGGATTTAGCACTGTAGATATGTGGTAGTGGTGGAGTAGGGGCCTGAGGGTACACAGTGTGTTGTGAAATCTGTCAATGTATTGTAAATGTTTTTAAAATGGTATAAACTGCCTTAAATTTGGCTGGATCCCAGGATCCATAATAACTACTTATAGGAGGCCTTCTTTGCGAGGAATTGGAAAACCTCCTTGGTCTTTGTGGTTGAATCTATGTTTGAAATTCACAGCTCAACTGAGGGACCTTACATACATCCACTTACGTATGTGTGGGGGTACAGAGATGAGACAGTCATTCAAAAATCATGTTAAACACTATTACTGCACCTTGCAACTTAATGTGACTTGTTAAGCAAATGTTTACTCCTGAACTTATTTAGGCTTGCCATAACAAAAAGGGGTTGAATACTTATTGACTCAAGACATTTCTGCTTTATATTTTTAATTAAATTAGTAAAAATTTCAAAGAACATAATTCCACTTTGGAATTACAGGGTTGTGTGTGTAGGCCAGTGACAAAACAATATATATGTATGTAGTATTGTATTAGCAGCGCCAGTCCTCTCTTGACAAAGAACATGTATTCCAATGAGACCAACCTGAACCAATAGAGGTCAAATAAAGACAATTCTAGAAGACTTAAAACAATTCTATACATTCGATAAGAAAAGTACCTTATAGCAGGCTACAGCCAGACGAGACAGACCATCAACGTACGGCCCGAACACTTTGTGTTCTCTCACTCGCAGGGCCTGACGACTTCTGAGGGCAGAGACGGGGGAAGATAGGTTTCATCAGGAAATACTTTTTTAAAAACTTTGGGATTTCCCACCTTGATTGTTTGGACAATAAAAAATAATCAGTTTTCATCATATGTGAGAGGTCATCTCTATGTACTGATATGAGTCTACATGTACAGTATGTCCACATACTAAAACATATGATTGGTTTCTTGTTTATCTGTCATTTACTGGTAATAAAACATTTGTTCACCCCAAAAAAATGGAGTTCCTGTTCTCCTCACCCTTTAGGGTCCAGTAGGTCGCGAACCTTCTCGTTGTAGATCTCCATAAAGGAGACCTCGACAGTGAAGCTCTCTCCCTCCCTCTGTTCCAGTAGGGTCCGGTCAAACAGAGAGCTGCACAGCCGCGGGATCAGACCTGGCTGCTCTGACGAACCCATCATGGTGTACGACTTCCCTGAACCTAGGGAAAGGGGGCACACAGCCAATCCAAATCAGAGGATCAGGAGGGCTCAGCCAATCAAATCACTGGATCAGTAAGGCTCAGCCAATCAAATCACTGGATCACTAAGACTCAGCCAATCAAATCTAAACAGGTGAGGCACTGCCAATTTAGTCACAGGGCCAAAAAAAGGTTTTGTTTTTGTTGGAGGTAACAAATAAATAATTGGATTACAAGTGTGTTTAAACTGAGTCACCGTGTGTGTTATTGAATGCCTGGTCACTAGTCTGGTACCAACCTGTCTGTCTGTCTGGGTCACTAGTCTGATACCAACCTGTCTGTCTGTCTGGGTCACTAGTCTGGTACCAACCTGTCTGTCTGTCTGGGTCACTAGTCTGGTACCAACCTGTCTGTCTGTCTGTCTGGGTCACTAGTCTGGTACCAACCTGTCTGTCTGTCTGTCTGGGTCACTAGTCTGGTACCAACCTGTCTGTCTGTCTGGGTCACTCGTCTGGTACCACCCTGCCTGTCTGTCTGGGTCACTCGTCTGGTACCAACCTGTCTGTCTGTCTGGGTCACTAGTCTGGTACCAACCTGTCTGTCTGTCTGGGTCACTAGTCTGGTACCAACCTGTCTGTCTGTCTGGGTCACTAGTCTGGTACCAACCTGTCTGTCTGTCTGTCTGGGTCACTAGTCTGGTACCAACCTGTCTGTCTGTCTGTCTGGGTCACTCGTCTGGTACCAACCTGTCTGTCTGTCTGGGTCACTCGTCTGGTACCAACCTGTCTGTCTGTCTGGGTCACTCGTCTGGTACCAACCTGTCTGTCTGTCTGGGTCACTCGTCTGGTACCAACCTGTCTGTCTGTCTGGGTCACTAGTCTGGTACCAACCTGTCTGTCTTTCTGGGTCACTAGTCTGGTACCAACCTGTCTGTCTGTCTGGGTCACTAGTCTGGTACCAACCTGTCTGTCTGTCTGGGTCACTAGTCTGGTACCAACCTGTCTGTCTGTCTGGGTCACTAGTCTGATACCAACCTGTCTGTCTGTCTGGGTCACTCGTCTGGTACCAACCTGTCTGTCTGTCTGGGTCACTAGTCTGGTACCACCCTGCCTGTCTGGGTCACTCGTCTGGTACCAACCTGTCTGTCCATAGGCAAAGATACAGGCGTTATAGCCCAAGAAGGCATTGTCCAGAAGACTCTCTCCAAGGCACTGGAACACAACGTCTTGACCTGACACACCAGACAGAAACACACACACAAACAAACAGACAGAAACACACACACAGACAGACACACACACACACAGAAACACACACAGACAGAAACACACACACAGACAGAAACACACACACAAACAAACAGACAGAAACACACACACAGACGGAAACACACACACAAACAAACAGACAGAAACACACACACAAACAAACAGACAGAAACACACACACAAACAAACAGACAGAAACACACACACAAACAAACAGACAGAAACACACACACAGACGGAGACACACACACAGACGGAGACACGCATTAAATTTCAATTGAATTGCATTAGAATATGAGGATCTTTGTCAAAGGCAGATATTTCTCTTCCCTAAAGCCAAGATAATCTATTTCCAGGTCTGTTCCTTTCTTCAGGTGTATCAGTACAGTTAATCCTGGGAGTGCTTTACCCTCCATGCAGCGCTCTGGGACCAGGAAGCATAGTGCTTTACCCTCCATGCAGCGCTCTGGGACCAGGAAGCATAGTGCTTTACCCTCCATGCAGCGGTCTGGGACCAGGAAGCATAGTGCTTTACCCTCCATGCAGCGGTCTGGGACCAGGAAGCATAGTGCTTTACCCTCCATGCAGCGCTCTGGGACCAGGAAGCATAGTGCTGTACCCTCCATGCAGCGCTCTGGGACCAGGAAGCATAGTGCTTTACCCTCCATGCAGCACTCTGGGACCAGGAAGCATAGTGCTTTACCCTCCATGCAGCGCTCTGGGACCAGGAAGCATAGTGCTTTACCCTCCATGCAGCGCTCTGGGACCAGGAAGCATAGTGCTTTACCCTCCATGCAGCGCTCTGGGACCAGGAAGCATAGTGCTGTACCCTCCATGCAGCGCTCTGGGACCAGGAAGCATAGTGCTTCCAGTCCCTCCATGCAGCGCTCTGGGACCAGGAAGCATAGTGCTTCCAGTCCCTCCATGCAGCGCTCTGGGACCAGGAAGCATAGTGCTTCCAGTCCCTCCATGCAGCGCTCTGGGAGCAGGAAGCATAGTGCTGTACCCTCCATGCAGCGCTCTGGGACCAGGAAGCATAGTGCTTTACCCTCCATGCAGCGCTCTGGGACCAGGAAGCATAGTGCTTTACCCTCCATGCAGCGCTCTGGGACCAGGAAGCATAGTGCTTTACCCTCCATGCAGCGCTCTGGGACCAGGAAGCATAGTGCTTTACCCTCCATGCAGCACTCTGGGACCAGGAAGCATAGTGCTTTACCCTCCATGCAGCGCTCTGGGACCAGGAAGCATAGTGCTTTACCCTCCATGCAGCGCTCTGGGACCAGGAAGCATAGTGCTTTACCCTCCATGCAGCGCTCTGGGACCAGGAAGCATAGTGCTGTACCCTCCATGCAGCGCTCTGGGACCAGGAAGCATAGTGCTTCCAGTCCCTCCATGCAGCGCTCTGGGACCAGGAAGCATAGTGCTTCCAGTCCCTCCATGCAGCGCTCTGGGAGCAGGAAGCATAGTGCTGTACCCTCCATGCAGCGCTCTGGGAGCAGGAAGCATAGTGCTGTACCCTCCATGCAGCGCTCTGGGACCAGGAAGCATAGTGCTTTACCCTCCATGCAGCGCTCTGGGACCAGGAAGCATAGTGCTGTACCCTCCATGCAGCACTCTGGGACCAGGAAGCATAGTGCTTTACCCTCCATGCAGCGCTCTGGGACCAGGAAGCATAGTGCTTTACCCTCCATGCAGCGCTCTGGGAGCAGGAAGCATAGTGCTGTACCCTCCATGCAGCGCTCTGGGACCAGGAAGCATAGTGCTTTACCCTCCATGCAGCGCTCTGGGACCAGGAAGCATAGTGCTTTACCCTCCATGCAGCGCTCTGGGACCAGGAAGCATAGTGCTTTACCCTCCATGCAGCGCTCTGGGACCAGGAAGCATAGTGCTTTACCCTCCATGCAGCACTCTGGGACCAGGAAGCATAGTGCTTTACCCTCCATGCAGCGCTCTGGGACCAGGAAGCATAGTGCTTTACCCTCCATGCAGCGCTCTGGGACCAGGAAGCATAGTGCTTTACCCTCCATGCAGCGCTCTGGGACCAGGAAGCATAGTGCTGTACCCTCCATGCAGCGCTCTGGGACCAGGAAGCATAGTGCTTCCAGTCCCTCCATGCAGCGCTCTGGGACCAGGAAGCATAGTGCTTCCAGTCCCTCCATGCAGCGCTCTGGGAGCAGGAAGCATAGTGCTGTACCCTCCATGCAGCGCTCTGGGAGCAGGAAGCATAGTGCTGTACCCTCCATGCAGCGCTCTGGGACCAGGAAGCATAGTGCTTTACCCTCCATGCAGCGCTCTGGGACCAGGAAGCATAGTGCTGTACCCTCCATGCAGCACTCTGGGACCAGGAAGCATAGTGCTTTACCCTCCATGCAGCGCTCTGGGACCAGGAAGCATAGTGCTTTACCCTCCATGCAGCGCTCTGGGACCAGGAAGCATAGTGCTTTACCCTCCATGCAGCGGTCTGGGACCAGGAAGCATAGTGCTTTACCCTCCATGCAGCGGTCTGGGACCAGGAAGCATAGTGCTTTACCCTCCATGCAGCGCTCTGGGACCAGGAAGCATAGTGCTGTACCCTCCATGCAGCGCTCTGGGACCAGGAAGCATAGTGCTTTACCCTCCATGCAGCACTCTGGGACCAGGAAGCATAGTGCTTTACCCTCCATGCAGCGCTCTGGGACCAGGAAGCATAGTGCTTTACCCTCCATGCAGCGCTCTGGGACCAGGAAGCATAGTGCTTTACCCTCCATGCAGCGCTCTGGGACCAGGAAGCATAGTGCTGTACCCTCCATGCAGCGCTCTGGGACCAGGAAGCATAGTGCTTCCAGTCCCTCCATGCAGCGCTCTGGGACCAGGAAGCATAGTGCTTCCAGTCCCTCCATGCAGCGCTCTGGGAGCAGGAAGCATAGTGCTGTACCCTCCATGCAGCGCTCTGGGACCAGGAAGCATAGTGCTTTACCCTCCATGCAGCGCTCTGGGACCAGGAAGCATAGTGCTTTACCCTCCATGCAGCGCTCTGGGACCAGGAAGCATAGTGCTTTACCCTCCATGCAGCGCTCTGGGACCAGGAAGCATAGTGCTTTACCCTCCATGCAGCACTCTGGGACCAGGAAGCATAGTGCTTTACCCTCCATGCAGCGCTCTGGGACCAGGAAGCATAGTGCTTTACCCTCCATGCAGCGCTCTGGGACCAGGAAGCATAGTGCTTTACCCTCCATGCAGCGCTCTGGGACCAGGAAGCATAGTGCTGTACCCTCCATGCAGCGCTCTGGGACCAGGAAGCATAGTGCTTCCAGTCCCTCCATGCAGCGCTCTGGGACCAGGAAGCATAGTGCTTCCAGTCCCTCCATGCAGCGCTCTGGGAGCAGGAAGCATAGTGCTGTACCCTCCATGCAGCGCTCTGGGAGCAGGAAGCATAGTGCTGTACCCTCCATGCAGCGCTCTGGGACCAGGAAGCATAGTGCTTTACCCTCCATGCAGCGCTCTGGGACCAGGAAGCATAGTGCTGTACCCTCCATGCAGCACTCTGGGACCAGGAAGCATAGTGCTTTACCCTCCATGCAGCGCTCTGGGACCAGGAAGCATAGTGCTGTACCCTCCATGCAGCGCTCTGGGACCAGGAAGCATAGTGCTTTACCCTCCATGCAGCGCTCTGGGACCAGGAAGCATAGTGCTGTACCCTCCATGCAGCGCTCTGGGACCAGGAAGCATAGTGCTGTACCCTCCATGCAGCGCTCTGGGACCAGGAAGCATAGGGCTTTACCCTCCATGCAGCGCTCTGGGAGCAGGAAGCATAGTGCTTTACCCTCCATGCAGCACTCTGGGACCAGGAAGCATAGTGCTTTACCCTCCATGCAGCACTCTGGGACCAGGAAGCATAGTGCTTTACCCTCCATGCAGCACTCTGGGACCAGGAAGCATAGTGCTTCCAGTCCCTCCATGCAGCACTCTGGGACCAGGAAGCATAGTGCTTTACCCTCCATGCAGCGCTCTGGGACCAGGAAGCATAGTGCTGTACCCTCCATGCAGCACTCTGGGACCAGGAAGCATAGTGCTTTACCCTCCATGCAGCGCTCTGGGACCAGGAAGCATAGTGCTTCCAGTCCCTCCATGCAGCGCTCTGGGACCAGGAAGCATAGTGCTTCCAGTCCCTCCATGCAGCGCTCTGGGACCAGGAAGCATAGTGCTTTACCCTCCATGCAGCGCTCTGGGACCAGGAAGCATAATGCTTTACCCTCCATGCAGCGCTCTGGGACCAGGAAGCATAGTGTTTTACCCTCCATGCAGCGCTCTGGGACCAGGAAGCATAGTGCTTTACCCTCCATGCAGCACTCTGGGACCAGGAAGCATAGTGCTTTACCCTCCATGCAGCACTCTGGGACCAGGAAGCATAGTGCTTTACCCTCCATGCAGCACTCTGGGACCAGGAAGCATAGTGATTTACCCTCCATGCAGCGCTCTGGGACCAGGAAGCATAGTGCTTCCAGTCCCTCCCTGCAGCGCTCTGGGACCAGGAAGCATAGTGCTTCCAGTCCCTCCATGCAGCGCTCTGGGACCAGGAAGCATAGTGCTTTACCCTCCATGCAGCGCTCTGGGACCAGGAAGCATAGTGCTTTACCCTCCATGCAGCGCTCTGGGACCAGGAAGCATAATGCTTTACCCTCCATGCAGCGCTCTGGGACCAGGCCTCCATGCAGCGCTCTGGGACCAGGAAGCATAGTGCTTTACCCTCCATGCAGCACTCTGGGACCAGGAAGCATAGTGCTTTACCCTCCATGCAGCGCTCTGGGACCAGGAAGCATAGTGCTTTACCCTCCATGCAGCGCTCTGGGACCAAGAAGCATAGTGCTGTACCCTCCATGCAGCGCTCTGGGACCAGGAAGCATAGTGCTTTACCCTCCATGCAGCGCTCTGGGACCAAGAAGCATAGTGCTGTACCCTCCATGCAGCGCTCTGGGACCAGGAAGCATAGTGCTTTACCCTCCATGCAGCGCTCTGGGACCAGGAAGCATAGTGCTTCCAGTCCCTCCATGCAGCACTCTGGGACCAGGAAGCATAGTGCTTTACCCTCCATGCAGCACTCTGGGACCAGGAAGCATAGTGCTTTACCCTCCATGCAGCGCTCTGGGACCAGGAAGCATAGTGCTTTACCCTCCATGCAGCGCTCTGGGACCAAGAAGCATAGTGCTGTACCCTCCATGCAGCGCTCTGGGACCAGGAAGCATAGTGCTTCCAGTCCCTCCATGCAGCGCTCTGGGACCAGGAAGCATAGTGTTTTACCCTCCATGCAGCGCTCTGGGACCAGGAAGCATAGTGCTTGACCCTCCATGCAGCGCTCTGGGTCCAGGAAGCATAGTGCTTTACCCTCCATGCAGCGCTCTGGGACCAGGAAGCATAGTGCTGTACCCTCCATGCAGCGCTCTGGGACCAGGAAGCATAGTGCTTCCAGTCCCTCCATGCAGCGCTCTGGGACCAGGAAGCATAGTGCTGTACCCTCCATGCAGCGCTCTGGGACCAGGAAGCATAGTGCTTTACCCTCCATGCAGCGCTCTGGGACCAGGAAGCATAGTGCTGTACCCTCCATGCAGCGCTCTGGGACCAGGAAGCATAGTGCTTCCAGTCCCTCCATGCAGCGCTCTGGGACCAGGAAGCATAGTGCTTTACCCTCCATGCAGCGCTCTGGGACCAGGAAGCATAGTGCTTCCAGTCCCTCCATGCAGCACTCTGGGACCAGGAAGCATAGTGCTTTACCCTCCATGCAGCGCTCAGGGACCAGGAAGCATAGTGCTTTACCCTCCATGCAGCGCTCTGGGACCAGGAAGCATAGTGATTTACCCTCCATGCAGCGCTCTGGGACCAGGAAGCATAGTGCTTCCAGTCCCTCCATGCAGCACTCTGGGACCAGGAAGCATAGTGCTTCTAGTTCCTCCATGCAGCGCTCTGGGACCAGGAAGCATAGTGCTTCCAGTCCCTCCATGCAGCACTCTGGGACCAGGAAGCATAGTGCTTCTAGTTCCTCCATGCAGCGCTCTGGGACCAGGAAGCATAGTGCTGTACCCTCCATGCAGCGCTCTGGGACCAGGAAGCATAGTGCTTCCAGTATAAAGCCTGTTCTAATGAATAACAACTCAACAGCAAGAGGGCTACAACTGTGTACCCACAATGCACATAGTCCATAGTCCACATAGTCCAGGGGCACATAGTCCATCTATTAGACTGTGTGGATCATGTATGTGGAAGAGGATGGATGTCTTGTTTATCTTGTTGCTGAATAAAGTATGTATTCGACATTCTGAGATATACTAACCCGCAAACTTGTCTGTGTCGGACTCGTCCATGGACCAGAAGCAGTGGTCATAAGCAAAAACCTGAGGGGAAAATGACAGCCAGTTGAGGAACACATAAATCCTTACATTCACAAAAGTGATTAAAGATAGTGATTTTGTAACCTCACAATACTGTCCTGGTTAAGGGCTCACCTTAGGCTGATTCCTGAACAGGACAACAGAGAGGAAAGGGAAAGACTTAGTTAAACAGCTTTACTCCAAACAAAGTGGGCTGACTAATAATACCAGTGTGCATTCAGGTACAAGGGAAAACATTAAGCTATTAATAATGTATTTACTAACAAAGTCCGTGAAGTCAAAAGGTGATATGAAAAGGGTGTATATAAAAAAATGAAACATACTTTTTATATCATCAGAAGCTTAAAATCAAGCTGTCAAGGCAACAAGTTGTCAAGGGAAGGGTGAGTGTCACGTTCCTGACCTATTGTTCCTTTTCCATTTATTTATTTAGTTGGTCAGGGCGTGAGTTGGGGTGGGTTGTCTATGTGTGTTTTTCTATGTTGGGGTTTTGTGTTCGGCCTGGTATGATTCTCAATCAGAGGCAGCTGTAGATCGTTTGTCCCTGATTGAGAATCATACTAAGGCAGCCGGGGTTTCACGTGTGTTTTGTGGGTGGTTGTGTCTTCCGTGTCTGTGTATGTTGCACCACACGGGACTGTTTCGTTTTGTCGTTCGTGTATGTAGTCTGTTCCTGTTCGTGCGTTCTTCGTATATTGTAAGTTCTCAAGTCCAGGTCTGTCTACATCGTTTATTTGTTTTGTAGTTTGTTGAAGTATTTTCGTGTTTCGTCTTTACTTTAATAAACATCATTATGTATTCATCACCCGCTGCGCCTTGGTCCGCTCATTCACCAGTAGACGATCGTTACAGTGAGAGGGAGGAGAGTGAGAGGGAGGAGGGTGAGAGGGAGGGGGGTGAGAGGGAGAGTGAGGGGGGTGAGAGAGAGAGAGAGGGGGGTGAGAGAGAGAGGGGGGGGTGAGAGAGAGAGGGGGGGGGGTGAGAGAGAGAGGGGGGGGGTGAGAGATGAATTGGGAATGTTCTAAAGGATTAGGGGGGAAGCCAACGTGATCGTATGTTTATATTTTTCTCCAAAAAAACATTTTTTAAAGAAAGAGGGGTCTCAAAAGAGCATTGGGGGTTGTACCACCTTTAGCTGCAATGACTCCCAACTAAACACTTCCTGTAGTTGTTGATCAGTCTCTCACGTCACTGTGGAGGAATTTTGGTCCACTCATCCATGCAGAACTGCTTTAACTCAGTGACTTTTGTGGGATTTCAAGCATGAACTGCTCGTTTCAAGTCCCGTCACAACATCTCAATTGGGATTAGGTCTGGACTTTAACTAGTTTAAAAATACAATTTTTAAGTTTTCTACTCCGCTAGCCAGCACCTCGCCTAAATAGGTGTGCGTTTCTTTTTCTTCTAGACTGGACTTTGACTAGGCCATTGCAAAACTTCAAATGTGTTGCTTTTTAGCCATTTTCATGTAGACTTGATTGTGTGTTTTGGATCATTGTCTTGCAGCATGACCCAGCTGCTCTTCAGCTTACAGACGGACGGCCTGACATTCTACTGTAGAATTCTCCTGATACAGAGCAGGATTCATGGTTCCTTCTATTAAGGCAAGTGGTCCAGGTCCTGAAGCAGCGAAACATCCCCAAACCATTACACTACCACCACCATGCTGACCCCAAACCATCACACTACCACCACCATGCTGGACCGTTGGTATGAGGTTCTTACTGTGGAATGCAGTGTTAGGTTTTCGCCAGACATAATGGGACGCAGAAAGCACCCGGATGATCATCAAGACTTGTAGAACATTCTTCCAGGAGTCTTGACGATCATCCAGGTGCTTTTTGGTGGCAAATTAGAGTCAACTTTTTGGATGACACGGGTCCCATTATGTCTGGTGAAAACCAAACACTGCATTTATGACTCGTTGCAACTAAACCACAGAGTAGCTTGGCTGACTCTAAAGAAGATCCTCCTACAGGGTCAGGTTCTCTGGTTGGCTGGGATCCCTCCACTAGCTGTTTACCAGCCTTGTGATCTCCTAAACTACACTGAACAAAGAATATAAAAACGCAACATATAAAGTGTTGGTCCCATGTTTCAGGAGCAGAAATAAAAGATTCCAGAAATGTTCCATACGCACAGAATGTTTTTTTAAATTGTTTACATCCATGTTAGTTATAATTTCTCCTTTGCCAAGATAATCCATCCACCTGACAGGTGTGGCATATCAAGAAACGGATTAAACAGCCTGATCATTACACAGGTGCACCTTGTGCTGGGAACATATCAAGAAGCTGATTAAACAGCCTGATCATTACACAGGTGCACATCTCTCTACCATAAGCTGCCTCCAACATCGATGTAGAGAATTTGGCAGTAAGTCCAACTGGCCTCACAACTGCAGACCACGTGTAACAACGCCAGCCCAGGACCTCCACATCCGGCTTCTTCACCTGAAGGATTGTCTGAGACCAGCCACTCGGATAGCTGATGAAACTGTGGGTTTACACAATTGAAGTATTTCTGCACAAACTGTCAGAAACAGGGAAGCTCATCTGCGGGCGCGTCGTGCTCACCAGGGTCTTGACCTGACTGCAGTTTGGCGTCGTAACCGACTTCAGTGGGCAAATTCTCACCTCGATGGCCACTGGCATGCTGGAGAAGTGGGCTCTTCACGGATTAATCCCGGCTTCAGCTGTACCGAGCAGATGGCAGACAACGTGTATGGCGTCGTGTGGGAGAGCGGTTTGCTGATGTCAAAGTATGGGCAAGGCATAAGCTACGAACAATGAACACAACTGCATTTTATTGATGGCAATTTTAATGCACAGAGAGATACCGTGACGAGATCCTGAGGCCCATTGTTTTGACATTCATCCGCCGCCATCACCTCATGTTTCAGCATGATAATGCACAGCCCCATGTCGCAAGGATCTGTAGACAATTCCTGCAAGCTGAACATGTCCCAGTTCTTCCATGGCCTCTATACTCAGACATGTCACCGTCTGAACATGTCCCAGTTCTTCCATGGCCTATATACTCAGACATGTCACCGTCTGAACATGTCCCAGTTCTTCCATGGCCTCTATACTCAGACATGTCACCGTCTGAACATGTTTGAGATGCCCTAGATCGACAACATGTTCCAGTTCCCGCCAATATTCAGCAACTTTGCATAGCCTTTGACTAAAAAGTGGGACAACATTCCACAATCAACAGCGTGATCAACTCTATGCGAAGGAGATGAGTCTCGCTGCATGAGGCAAATGGTGGGTCACACTAGATACTGACTGGTTTTCTGATCCACGCCCCTCTACCGTTTTATTAAGGTTTCTGTGACCAACAGATCCATATCTGTATTCCTCAGTCATGTGATATCCATAGATTAGGGACTAATTAATTTATTTCAATTGACCGACTTCCTTATATAAACTGTAACTCAGTAAAATCTTTGAAATTGTTGCATGTTGCGTTTATTTTTCTTCAGTGTAATATAAAAACGAATAATGTTATAAGAGCCATGTAGAATACTTCAAAAAAGACACATTTATTAAAAGGCCCAGAGCTCGCTGAGGCAGCCTGATGCTCTGCTAAAATGGTCCCTTAATAACCAAAATGGAATCTGGGAAGTGATTCTGTCTGAAGTCCACAGAAGCCTGTAAAACCTGTTCATATATAGCCCAAGGGATAGACAGAAGGACAGCACTGCAGCGTGTCAGGACAGAAATCACAATCAAAGACAAAATGTCCTACTGTTTATTGTAGACCATAGAAGAAGAAAAAAAGCCCATATTATGCGTCAGAAAACCTAACCTATAGTCTAACAAACCCCCAACTAACCAGGACAGGTATTTGTTTGTTGATGAGGTGAAAACCTCACCTGGGCAAGTAGCCAACCCTGAGCGCATCCATCCCACCTGCAACACTGACTGACTGAACACAGAATAGACACACCCTTAGTAACGAGAGACAGGCCAGGCCAGAGCAGGGCGGAAGGTTAAGGGAGGGTAGCGGTGTGGAGAGTGTTAGGAAGGTTAAGGGAGGGTTTTGGAGCTAAACGGTGCGTTGCCAGACCGGTTTGACTCTCTGTGACTGAGTCTACATACACAGCAGACCAGGAAGCTGTAGGGCTGTAATGGAGCTGATGACTGACGGTTCATGACATGGAATAGAAGACATATACTATAGGTAGTTCCGGCTGATGGGCCAGAGAGGAGACAATGGTCAGTAGGGAAGTTTCAGTTGCTTTTTTCTCTCTTTCTATTCTGCAATCAACACCATGTCCATTGAGCATTGGACCAATAAGGTCTATGCATGTGTGATCCTCAGTGTGAGAACATCGGAGGGGATCTGACTTGGTGAACACACAGTGTATACAAAGTGATACAGTACGTAGCATGAACAATGACTTATGATACAAACAACGGCTGGTGGCAGCCCACAACACAAAAGTCGCATATTTCGAATACCATTCCTGCACATGAACCATCTGAATAAAAAACGAAAAATGTACGCTATTTTGTTGCTTTTCAAAAAGCTAATCAATAACAAGGTCTGACTGGGATCTGATTCCTCATCTGTTTCTAAATGTGTCAAACCATGAAGAAAAGTCAAGCATATGAAAAGGGGGCCCAATCAAATTCCTAAACTAGTAGTCCACGATAAATCTTGACCTGAGACTGACCCCCCCCCCACCCAGTTACTACAATATAATTCAAAAGGAAGTATTTGTTGAACACTGAACAGTAGGCAGACACATGGATGGCACATGGGACGGGAGGCCTAATGCTGCAGGGATACATGATGGTCAGAATGAAGGTGTGTGTATTCCTACCGGGGGTCTCCCTTGCTGAGGTTCTGACTAGCAGGGTTCAACACTGTCTGGTTCCCCTCCATCTCCACCACACAGTTGGTCTTCAGGTCTTTTTCTGGTGGGACAAGGAGACACACAACACAGACATGTTGTTATACAACAGGAACAACAACAACAGGTCTTATTTCTGCGTCTGGCTACGATGTATCCAAGAACAGCTGATGATACGAGGGAGCCACATACGTTTAACCTCTCAGATACTGTATCACCATAGCAACACATACATTTAACCTCCCAGCTTGTGTAACATAGCACCACATACATTTAACCTCCCAGCTAGTGTATCACCATAGCAACACATACATTTAACCTCACAGCTAATGTATCAACATAGCAACACATACATTGCATGGCCAAAAGTATGTGGACATCTGCTCATTGAACATCTTATTGCAAAATCATGGGAATTAATATGGAGTGTGTCCCCCCTTTGCTGCTATAACAGTCTCCACTTTTCTGGGAAGGCTTTCCACTAGATGTTGGAACATTGCTACGGGGACTTGCTTCCATTCAGCCACAAGAGCATTAGTGAGGTCGGGCACTGATGTTGGGTGATTAGGCCTGGCTCGCAGTCGGCATTCCAATTCAGCCCAAAGGTGTTCGATGGAGGTGAGGTCAGGGTTCTGTGCAGGCCAGTCGAGTTCTTCCACACCGATCTCAACAAACTATTTCTGTAGGGACCTCGCTTTGTGCAAGGGGGCATTGTCATGCTGAAACAGGAAAGGGCCTTCCCCAAACTGTTGCCACAAAGTTGGAAGCACAGAATCGTCTAGAATGTCATTGTATGCTGTAGCGTTAAGATTTCCCTTCACTGGAACTAAGGGGCCTAGCCACCTCCACCAAACTTTACAGTTGGTACCATGCATTGGGGCATGTAGTGTTCTCCTGGCATCCGCCAAACCCAGATTTGTCCGTTAGGACTGCCAGATGGTGAAGCGTGGTTCATCACTCCAGAGAATGCGTTTCCGCTGATCCAGAGTCCAATAGCGGTGAGCTTTACACCACTCCAGCCGACGCTTGGCATTGCGCATGGTGATCTTAGGCTTGTGTGGGGCTGCCATGGAAACCCATTTCATGAAGCACCTGACGAATAGTTCTTGTGCTGATGTTGCTTCCAGAGGCAGTTTGGAACTCGGTAGTGAGTGTTGCAACAAAGGACATACGATTTTTACGCACTACAGCACTCGGCAGTCCCATTCTGTGAGCTTGTGTGGCCTACCACAAGCCATAAGACTGCTGAACAATTAATCAAAATGGCCACTGGTCTATTTACATTGACCCCCCCATTTGTTTTGTATGCTGCTGCTACTTGCTGTTTATTATCTATGCATAGTCCCTTCACCCCTACCTACATGTACAAATGACCTCGACTAACCTGTACCCCCGCACATTCACTCAGTATCGGTAACCCCCTGTATATAGCCTCGTTATTTTTTTGTTACACTTTTTATTATTTTTTACTTTCGTTTATTTGGTTACATTTTTCTTAACTCTTTCTTGAACTGCACTGTTGGTTATTAAGGGCTTGTATAAGTAAACAGTTCACAGTAAGGTCTACACTTGTTGTATTCAGCGCATGTGACTAATAAAGTTTTATTTGATATAAACTGAACCAGAATGATACATTTATTGATTTTTTAATGCATTGTTGTCTCTTTAGTCAACCTGCCCTTCATTCACACAATATTCCATGACCCTAACCTGCCGGCTCCACGGATATAACTGCTGGGACTGGAGGTTTAGGTTCCACCCCCGCATCATTCACTCACACACACACACCAAAAATAAACTGCATGGAAGGAAAGACCTACTCATGAAATGACTGTCAAGATTTGTATTATGAGTGTACCTCTTCTGTTCATTGGTCGGACGCGAACTGCGACCTTCACATTGGAGTTACTCAAGCTGTCATCCATGGTGCCTGGCTGAGGGTTTTCTGTGGCTGGACTGAATGGTGAATGAGATTCATTAATAATGTATAACGTTACTGTACATGCATGAATCGTGCTACCTCATCTTGCCAAATGTACACAATCTGAATGATTTATCTCTAATCCCAGGTTATTAATCAAACGAAGAGATAGGAAGCCTGCTGTAGCCAGCACAATGTCAAAACACTCTTGGTTGCATCGAAACTCTCTCACACACACACACAAACACACGTGTCCTGTTCAGCTCAAGGACAAAAGTAAAGTAAAAAAAAAAAACTGGAAAAGCTCAAACGATTTTAGCTTACAGAGAAAACTGTCAACTCACCGTGCGACTAGTTCTTATTTTCCCCCTTACTCGAGCGTCCAAATTCAGGCAGCGTTCTCTTCAAGTCCACCTTCCTTCCTTCCTTCCCTAGCTTGCGTGCCAGCGGGATAAAAACAAACAAACAATATATGGTGATATCGGTGGACAAAATTAGTCAACAACAACTAAACAGTTTAGGTAGTAAGTTGTCTTGAGTTATAGCTATTATAAAACATTCCCAAAAACACAATTGTCCAAACTTACCGGGAACAACAACAGATCATTGCGAGAACGAATAGTTTTCCACCTGTTGCATTTCCTGATGCCGCCCGTATAGATCCCTGAAGTCATCGTCCTAAACCTATCCTGAAGCCTTAACCGGATTTAGTTGCGATACACAGATTTGAGCAAGGGAATGTTGTTTATGGATAAACTGTTGGAGAGTATACTGATTTATTGTAGATCTGTATTTAGAAGAAAAAAATGTTTCAGAAAATAAACATATAATGTATTTTATAGTACAAATGTGTGGAAAAGATTAGAATTATTGATGTCAGATGCAGTTTTCAAAGGGCCATTTTAATTGAGACACCGTCCAACATTTTACATAATTTTATTATGGACAGGGAACTTCTAGGAATAAAAAAAGAAGCGCTGTGTTTTTACGTTATTTTACGACCGTTTACAAGGGTGGACGGCAGGAGTCGTGCAAGCTTGATTACCAAGTTGAAAGTTCTCCACATTTCCCCAGTTAAATAACACGTTTCATATTGTAAATTCACAGCGTCAACGTAACTGCAGATATGGGGAAGCAAAAGAAAAAGAGTAAGTCTGTGGAACTATCCTCTACTTTTCTGAAATGGTTATCTTTCTGCTTGGTTAGCTAGGAGCTGAGGTTAGTCGTTGGCTGGCTAGCTAACTTAGCTAGCTAAATTACACATCCTGCTAACTTGCCCTCCAGATAGCTAGGCGAAACTGATTTTCTCTACGAACAACTAACCAACTCTGTCTTTTATGTAGGCTAAATTGACTAATTAAAAGTGACTTGGCTTGAGTGTCTGTGAAGCTTGCTCGGTAGTTATTAGGCGACCAAACACTTTGTACCGAGGTAAAACTAATGTTATATTGGATATTCGGTTTTCTCTCGTCATGACCGTCATTTATTTATTTTATATGATATGACTTTACTCGCAATAAAAACTGTCGGTGGGAACGTGGTTACTGTCCCGACTTACTTTTGGAGCTCACTGTATATCATCTTTATAGTCAGGGCATGTTTGGTTGTATATCGTTGAGTTTAGTCGGCTATTACTGGTAGTTAATTACGCTAATGTTGCCTGACTACTTTGCCAGGTGATCTGAGCCGTGCAGAGTTAATGATGATGACCATTGCTGATGTCATCAATCAGCTGGTCGAGGCGCATGAAGAGGGAAAAGACATCAACCTCAACAAGTAAGAACCTAACCTACAGCTTTTCCATGGACTGCCACCTACCTGCCACCCAGCAGGTAGCCTAGTGGTTAGAGGGGGGAGGCAGAGTGTTGGGCCAGTAACCAAAAGGTTGCTAGATCGAATCCCCGAGCTGACGAGGTACAAATCTGTCGTTCTGCCCCTGAACAAGGCAGTTAACCCGCTGTTCCTAGGCCGTCATTGTAAATAAGAATTTGTTCTTAACTGACTTGTCTGGTTAAATTTAAAGGTTAAATAAAAAAAAGTAAAGCCCTTGGGGAAGTGGACACACCAAGTAAACAAAGCATTATTTCTTGCCAGAAACCTGTCATGTTCTCAAACGTACCTGGCTGCAACCATCATTTGGGAAACGTTGTGCTGTGTGGAATGATAATCTAAGCCACATATGTCAGAGTCAAGGCCCGCGGGCCACATCCGGCCCGCGAGAAGGTTTTTTACGGCCCCTGGGATGATCTTGATTTATTATTAGAACCGGCCCGCAGACCGCAGCAAGCCGGCAGCCCGCAGATCTTTTACACGCACCAATACTACATTTCCCACAATGCAACGGTGACGCACCGAGCAGTAGGCTGCTTCATTTCAATATTTATTGGCACAGCAGTCGTCAGCATCACAGTAAAATTAACTTTCAGATACCCATCAAAAATGGCAAAACGGAAGGTGGACACTGAGAACCGGGGGTTTCAAACAAGGTGGGAGTCGGAGTATATGTTCACGGAGGTAGCTGGAAAACCTGTGTGTCTTCTGTGTGGAGAAAGTGTGGCGGTACTGAAAGAGTATAATCTGAGACGACATTATGAAACGAAACACGCGGACAAAAACAAGAATATGGACATGGAACAAAGGCTACAAAAGGCTAGATTTTTGCACTTTATTTTATTGTATTTCAATCCAATTATATTTTAAAAATATTTCAGTTGAGTGGATGATAGAAAATTGCTATTATTGTTTTTTTCTTTGAAGTAAATTTAG
The DNA here is from genome assembly GCF_016432855.1 of Salvelinus namaycush. Classification (NCBI taxonomy): domain Eukaryota; kingdom Metazoa; phylum Chordata; class Actinopteri; order Salmoniformes; family Salmonidae; genus Salvelinus; species Salvelinus namaycush. Next base: position 33,757,718 of record NC_052330.1, read on the forward strand.
CCCACTTTTGCTAAAATAGAAAATATAGGCTACTGATGGTGCCTTGAATACCGGTTTCTTTCATTTAATGTTCATGTTATGGGGATTTTTATATAAAGGAAATTTGTCTTTTGTGTCTGTTGAAAATTAAAGATTACTGACAGAGCCATAAGAAAATATTGCTTTATTTATCTGATCATATTGGAATATATTTGTTAGGTTTTCAGTAGGTTCAATTAGGTTCACTAGACTATATGCGTCATTTAAAAATTTTTCAATGAACATTCGAACAGTCCGGCCCTCGGCTTGTAGCTAAATTTTTTATTTGGCCCTCCGTCCATTTGACTTTGACACCCCTGATCTAAGCCAATGGAACAAAATAGGGATGAACCTACCAGAATTTCTCCAATATAAACTTTTTTCAGTTCAGTTTGCTATGGTTTACTACGCAGTGCACGAATGAATACACCCCTGAATGGACTAATCTCTCTAACACTCTTTTACATGTTGTCATCAGGGTGAAGACGAAGTGCTCTGCTAAATATGGTCTTTCAGCTCAGCCCAGGCTAGTAGACATCATAGCTGCTGTTCCACCCCACTACCGCCGTGCCCTGGTGCCCAAACTCAAGGCCAAGCCTATCCGCACTGCCAGCGGGGTACGTACGTGTGTGTTTAAGTGTCTCTGTCGGCTTCTTTCTACGGACAAGCAATAGAAATGACCATTTCATTTCTGACAAGACACGTGTGCTTGTTTCTCTTTGTTCAGATTGCAGTAGTTGCTGTGATGTGCAAACCCCATCGCTGCCCTCACATCAGCTTCACTGGAAACATCTGTGTGTGAGTGCATAGTAACAGATCATCTGTGTGTGAGTGACTGCATAGTAACAGATCATCATCTGTGTGTGAGTGACTGCATAGTAACAGATCATCATCCGTGAGTGACTGCATAGTAACAGATCATCATCCGTGAGTGACTGCATAGTAACAGATCATCCGTGAGTGACTGCATAGTAACAGATCATCTGTGTGTGAGTGCATAGTAACAGATCATCCGTGAGTGACTGCATAGTAACAGATCATCTGTGAGTGACTGCATAGTAACAGATCATCTGTGTGTGAGTGCATAGTAACAGATCATCTGTGTGTGACTGCATAGTAACAGATCATCTGTGTGAGTGACTGCATAGTAACAGATCATCTGTGTGTGGGTGACTGCATAGTAACAGAGCATCTGTGTGTGGGTGACTGCATAGTAACAGCATCTGTATGTGTGTGACTGCATAGTAACAGATCATCTGTGTGTGAGTGACTGCATAGTAACAGATCATCTGTGTGTGAGTGACTGCATAGTAACAGATCATCTGTGTGTGAGTGACTGCATAGTAACATATCATCTGTGTGTGAGTGACTACATAGTAACAGATCAGACAGTAAAACTAGGAGAATTCTGACCATAATGTTGTATTGACTATAAAGAGGAACCGTTATGTTTCTGCTACGACAGATACTGTCCAGGTGGGCCAGACTCGGACTTTGAATACTCCACGCAGTCTTACACTGGCTATGAGGTAAATCAACACTATTCCTGTAGTCCAGAACCTCCAACATCTCTCTGTGTTGTCTAAAAGTCTAGTATTCTTTCTCTCTGTCAGCCGACGTCTATGAGAGCCATCAGAGCACGTTACGATCCCTATCTGCAGACCAGGCATCGAGTGGAACAGGTCAGTGACACGCAGTGCAGTAACCCACTATCTTTTTTTACCTATGATAATAAAATAAGATATGATGATGATAATAATTCACATTAGAAATGCGGGGAACTTGCGTCATTCACCACTGCACTACATGTGTAGCAAAGTAAACAACTTTTGTCTCTGCCCTTGTTCTGAGAGGAGGCCTATACTACAACACTGAACATGTGTTTTCCTGTCCAGTTGAAGCAGCTGGGCCACAGTGTGGACAAGGTGGAGTTTATAGTGATGGGAGGAACCTTCATGGCCCTGGCTGAGGAGTACAGAGACTACTTCATCAGGAACCTCCACGACGCCCTGTCGGGACACACCTCTAACAATGTAGCTGAGGCCGTCAGGTAATATTACTACCCCCCCCCCCCCCCTAATTAACCCGGTCAGGACACACCTCTAACAACGTAGCTGAGGCCGTCAGGTAATATTACTACCCCCCCCCCCCCTAATTAACCCGGTCAGGACACACCTCTAACAACGTAGCTGAGGCCGTCAGGTAATATTACTACCCCCCCCCTCCTAATTAACCCTGTCAGGACACACCTCTAACAACGTAGCTGAGGCCGTCAGGTAATATTACTACCCCCCCCCCCCCCACCCTAATTAACCCTGTCAGGACACACCTCTAACAACGTAGCTGAGGCCGTCAGGTAATATTACTACCCCCCCCCCCCACCCTAATTAACCCTGTCAGGACACACCTCTAACAACGTAGCTGAGGCCGTCAGGTAATATTACTACCCCCCCCCCCCCCTAATTAACCCGGTCAGGACACACCTCTAACAACGTAGCTGAGGCCGTCAGGTAATATTACTACCCCCCCCCCCTAATTAACCCGGTCAGGACACACCTCTAACAACATAGCTGAGGCCGTCAGGTAATATTACTACCCCCCCCCTAATTAACCCTGTCAGGACACACCTCTAACAACGTAGCTGAGGCCGTCAGGTAATATTACTACCCCCCCCCCCCCCCCCTAATTAACCCTGTCAGGACACACCTCTAACAACGTAGCTGAGGCCGTCAGGTAATATTACTACCCCCCCCCCCCCCCTAATTAACCCGGTCAGGACACACCTCTAACAACGTAGCTGAGGCCGTCAGGTAATATTACTACCCCCCCCCCCCCTAATTAACCCGGTCAGGACACACCTCTAACAACGTAGCTGAGGCCGTCAGGTAATATTACTACCCCCCCCCTCCTAATTAACCCTGTCAGGACACACCTCTAACAACGTAGCTGAGGCCGTCAGGTAATATTACTACCCCCCCCCCCCCCACCCTAATTAACCCTGTCAGGACACACCTCTAACAACGTAGCTGAGGCCGTCAGGTAATATTACTACCCCCCCCCCCCACCCTAATTAACCCTGTCAGGACACACCTCTAACAACGTAGCTGAGGCCGTCAGGTAATATTACTACCCCCCCCCCCCCCCCTAATTAACCCGGTCAGGACACATCTCTAACAACGTAGCTGAGGCCGTCAGGTAATATTACTACCCCCCCCCCCCCCAATTAACCCGGTCAGGACACACCTCTAACAACGTAGCTGAGGCCGTCAGGTAATATTACTACCCCCCCCCCCTAATTAACCCGGTCAGGACACACCTCTAACAACATAGCTGAGGCCGTCAGGTAATATTACTACCCCCCCCCTAATTAACCCTGTCAGGACACACCTCTAACAACGTAGCTGAGGCCGTCAGGTAATATTACTACCCCCCCCCTAATTAACCCTGTCAGGACACACCTCTAACAACGTAGCTGAGGCCGTCAGGTAATATTACTACCCCCCCCCTAATTAACCCGGTCAGGACACACCTCTAACAACGTAGCTGAGGCCGTCAGGTAATATTACTACCCCCCTGTTAGTGGAATTAAATAATTCCTACAATATACTCATTAATTAAATTCAATCTGTCTATTTATAAGAATTTGTAAGATACTTATTAACATAAAATAGACAGGATACAGTCTTATCAAAATTAGATAATAGAGTTTATTCTCGGAGCAAGCTCCCATTTGATCATAAACACAGGTTTATATACAAGATATGACGTCATAGATTACAGAATTAAGTCTCATTGTCCTGACAAATAGAAAACAGGTTCAAAAGTTCATTCTAACCTCACAGGGCACTCACATGAAACACCATATAATCATTTATCCTGAAGGCTCACTATAATTGATTACCACTTTAGCAGACAACTCAAGATAATGGAAAACCTAAAAAGTTATCTAAACACCTCAGGGCTAAGTTGGGTCAGTTCAACCATAGTTTACCCTTTCTGCTTATTTTATGACCCACAACACAAATCTCTTTTCACCAGGCATGCAGAGTTCAATTAGTTATAGTTTTATCTAAAGCTAGAATTTGTTTTAACTATTTATTAACAAAATTCCTAACAATCCACCCTAAATAACAAAACAATTCATAGCTACATATCAAATATCATATAGAAACATAAATGTTTATACAAGAATAAAACCACATCAATACATGTATTTACACTCCATCAACATCAATGACTGTTCTAACCTACATCAGAATTATTACACTTCTATTAGGATTTTCGTTACAATCTTCATTAAAGAAACAGTTTATACATTGAAACATGTAACCGTCTAAATTCTCTAAACGTCAAATACAGTCTCGTCCAATCTCGGTTCCTCATAATTAAAAGATCCGGAATCGTTCTCCACTAGATCCGGCCCCATACATTCATCCTTCCACTTGTCAGAGCTTAGAATTGATCCGTACTTCATCATCTGTTGTGTCATTGATTTCTCCAAAATCCTAGAAATGAGAACTTTCACACACGGAATCAAACCACATCCACACAAAACTAACACAGTCACACAGGTGAAGGTAGCCCATAACACAGTAATCATGAAATTTTTCCATTTCCCAAACATACTGTCAAACCAATTAGTCAGAAAAGTATCCACCCCTGAGGTCACTGCCAACTCGTGAGCTAGGGTGGTTAAACCTCCAAGGCCTTGGTCACTGATCCATCTGGAGCTGTGTTACTTGGGATAAACGTACAGCACATCGACCCGAATAACACACAAACCCCACCCTTTTCTGCCAATAACATATCTATCTCGATTCTATTCTATTCTGCCAAGCCATTCATTACATCTCTGGTATAATTGATCTAGTCCACATTCTTATTGAGAGTGGACCACTAGAAAATACTTGACTCTAATCCTGCTAAGATCTAATTCCTCGCTTTGAATTGGATCTGAGTAAGGGTAAAGAGCATGCCTAACTGCACTAGTGCATAACTACCATTCCAATTGGTAGGCAGGTTAGGTCACAGCTTCATACCTCCACACTCTAAACCTTTTCATCTGCCAGTCAGGTCCCTCATTGTCTTCTCGGTTGTAACATACTCAGTCCTATTGCATGTACTGACTCCCCCTACTTCCCATCCGTGTGTTATGTAGCGATCCATAAAATCCTGTCACTGTGAAAGAGAAAATCTGGATGTAATCGGCACCTGGAGACACATATCACAGATCAATGCAACTGTCATAGTTCAACTTCCTGCCCTCTTGAACCGCTTTATCATACAGGCCATTTCATGGGTGTAGCAATTCCATCAAATGGAAAGGAAATGGTTATGAACTGAGGTTTTGCTGAGGCATGCCTAACCATAGGTTAGAATCCCATAACAGTTTCCACCTCAATCACTTCCTTAAAATCTTTCATCTGAACCATCCACATCGGCCTTGGCTCTGGACAACTCTACGGTCAGTATCTGCTTTGTCTGGGGCTCTGCTTGTATTCTGGCTGACTATCATCTGCTCTAACTTCTCGTACTCGGAATGGTACTAGGTTGTCAACTGAAACCCTTACTTTCACTACTCTCCATCTTCTCCATACTGGGTATGTAGATTTATGTAGCCCTCTCTCATGATGTGAGCTATAACCTGTTTCCATGAACTACACAGGGACTTTCATAGATGTCTTCCACAATGGCTGCTCTTAGTCCTAAACTTCCAAGGAGTCAGAGGCCCCATTTGGTCTACATAGAACTCTACTGAGACTTCCTTCCCAATCCCACTCTCACTTCCTGTTTATCCAGATCAAGTGATCTCTTATGCTTGGTTAATACAAAATCCTCTCTAACTATGGGTCAATATTACCCTCTGGCCTTCTTGGGGTTCATGGTGTATCAGGAATATGGCTCCCACAACCAGACAGCTCAGGATGGACCGCCCACCTATAAAGCCCCACCCTCTCCCAGAGAAAACATCATCAGCAAGAAGCCAGACACACCTTCACTTCTATGAACAAACACAGGAATGGAATGACGGGAAAAGGAAATCTTCATCCGAGAGATGGCCCCCGGAATTCTGTTAATTCCAGTTCTCCTCTCGGACACTGTGCTTGTTCGACAGTGTCAATGTGTCTTACCCTCCCGCAGTGTGATATGAATCCGGGTAGCTCTTTCAGCTAGCTGTTACCAGGAGTCTTGGTATGGTCCCCCCAACAGGCCTCAGGGACTAGATTGAGTGACTTCACCTGTAATTCACCTGTAGTGCATAAAATCTTGGACATACAGGTTTGGTTAAACAAACAACCTTTTCATGTAATTAACAATACTTCTTTCTATTTCTATATCTGCTTATTTAGCTAGATTTTTTTATTTATTAGTTTATCATCCAATAGGCCACATCCTATCCTAGACCACAACTTACCCATCCCCCCTTTGTTACCTGGCTCTGCCAGGTAACAACCTTGCCTAACCTAACCAATGACTTAGGTAAAATTAGTGTAAATTATCCTTATGTCTGACATTATCATGTAGGAACGCCCCTTTCATTCGCCGCATGTCCAATTCTCCCTTGGGTGTCCATTCATATCTATCCTTTTCTAATTCTCTGTCAAGTGACTTATATACTTTAAAAAGTATCTGTGCTGCTTATATATGTTCTTAAATATATATATATATATATATATATGTTCTTAAATATATATATATTTATTGATTTAAACCGTATCCCTCTTCTCACCTATCTTATTTCACAGCCTACCTTGCTCATGTCCTGGTCCCCCCTCTCCACTCTGCTCTCAAACCTTCAAGATCTCAACAGTGCGTGGCGGACCCCTCTGTATGCCTTTTTCTCATAATAGTCAATAACAACTATGTGTTTCATCCAAATATTAACTAAGTGTCTCACTGTTTTGGCTTTATCTAAAATCATGGATTTAAAAAAAAAAACATGTCTTATAGTGTCAATCTCTAAAATCCTTACATAACCTTAATCAACCTATCAATAATCCCAAATCATCACACATGTCATATACCCCTGTCAATTTTAATACTATTTAAATAAAAAATTTCTAATGGCCAAAACAAATGGTAACCATATCAAATCCTTTCTTTACTAATAAGCTCTCTCCCCCAGGAGTCCACTGTTTTTTTATTAAATAATAATATTGGTTAAACTTAAACTCAGTCTCATAAATAATTAATATATGTTTTACAGTGTGGATACCTTATCCACAGTAAATTACCACTCCGAAGAACTAAAACTTATTTCTTCTCATAAATAATTTTAATGCTTATGTATTTTCCTGCCCTATTGGCTTAAAATATCTCCTGTCCCAACCTCAATGTATCATATCTTCCCTCATTTATTATTGATGACAAAGGGAAATTTTCCTGTTGTAAAACCAAATCAATAATAGTCAATTAATTTACCTCAACTAGTATCCCAAATGACCACAAATGCATTATCTTCATGGCCCTCCCCTGAAGCTGATCAGACTTCAAGAGACAGCCATGATAAAGGTCAAAGGTTATACCACCCCTGTATAGTCATGTTCCTAGACATTTTAAAGAACCCTTTATCCTTAAAATCTAAAAAATTCACTTGTGTAATTAAAACTCAGAAAATAAAAACTCATAAAACTCCATATGTGAGCATGCCCCTTTAAAATACCTTTGCACTAAAACAAATAGTCCTAACAAATGTTTTATGTGTGTATATTTGCAAACCTTAATGAAAAAACAAAAACCTTTCAGGCCCTTTCCAATTTGGTCGTTTATGGCCTCAATCTCACTCCTCAATCTCAAGATAATAGTCCCAGGCAACATCCAAGGAGACAATAAAACTCGCACTCTCCCAGGAAAAACACAAAGCGCCTAACTAGCATTCACTGTGCTACATCGATTCAGAAACTCAAAAGTGAACCATTAACCAAACCTAATGATAATTTCCAATTTTCTTTGCTCTTCACACTTATGAAATGTATCCTATTTCTTTAAAAATAACACACGCAGCGCCAAAATTATAACATATGTCAGTCAATCTATAAGAATGAAAACATTTCGGTAATCACTTTCTATCGCCATTATCTCTCCGCTATGGTTTAGAATTTCTTTAATTTAGGCAACTGTCTCTTCCTTGATTCAGCATTTTAATTACGACTATATTCCCAATACATTATTCAAACATATAATTTAGGCAACAGACATCGTCTTGCATCGAAATTCGCTTCGTTATTATTTTAAGTGGAACGAATTAATCTATTAATTTAACCTATACAATCTATTAAAACGTTCAGTTTATATCTTATACAAACACTAGCAACTATAACTTACTAGGCAAAACATACAAATAGTTTAATTAGAATCAAAAACTCTGATTCTAGTCAAAGCATTTACCGGGAACCGAACCCGAGACTCTCGCGTTCCAGGTGAGAATTCTACCACTGATCCACCAAAGCCATGTAAATAACAAAACATTATCCGTATTTAAACCCACTTTACATTTATCTGTATTCTTGGTGACAACACAGAGACTACAAAAATAGCCCTAATTTAAAAGCTACAAGCCTTATTCCGGCTATATTTCCCCCATGCCAAATTAATAGATTAGCAGTCAAACAATAAAATCAACATTTATAGACTAGGAAACAGATCTCGTGCCTTTTAATAAATGTAGATTATGTTTACTCATGTAACATATTTCTTCCAGCACCGCCATCAAGAACTCAACTCTTTTTCTCCCGATAGCCGCGCCTTACCTTTCCCTTAGTTAAATTACAATCTCGGTGATTGTGTCCAATCCTGTCACGATGTTTGCAGGGAGTGTTACACTCCCGGGCGAAATGTCCAGTTTCATTACAATTAAAACATTTTCTCTTTTTCTTTTGACTCGCATTTCCCACTTTTCTCGACTTATTTTCTTTCTCCACACCGACTATTCCCCCTTCGGCTTCAGCAGACTCCACAATTTTGGGTGGTGGTTGTGGTTGTACCGTTATCTCCTGCAGCCGTATTCTCACCACTACTATCTCATCAACAGTATTACCTCTGTATATCTGGTCTACTAGAGAAGGACATAGTATTTGACTCCCACCCCCGCCCATTCGGCTAACTTTTTCATCCATGGGAGCGGAGTGCAGCGTATCTTTGGCTCTCTTTAAATTTCTTTCTGTTCCATAAAACGCTGGTCTCCCGTTAATACCGGGACCTCCTTGGAGGATTTACTACCCATGTTTGATAAATCCTTGCCTTTACTAGTATTTATGGTATTATCACCTATCTATGTCTTTCTATTTATTTATTTATTTCTCTATGTGTGTGTTACCACTTACCTAGTTATAATCTATGTGTATGAATTTATATGATTCTCTTCCCTGGAAACTTTATCTATAGCGTTGTTATTGATCGGACATTAGATCTCACTTTAAACTATCAGTTATTAGCCAGGGGACTTACTTCCCTGGTCAAACTCTGGTTGTATTTATCCAATCTCACTTCGCTATATTAAGTTTCCCTCCCACCCTTTTGGATATTCCCTTTCAGTATTGAATAGGATCAGTTATTCCGTTCGCCTAGGATTACCCTGCCTTCTCACCACCTAATTTATCCTCACCTGTTTTAGGTTAAAACTTCATTTAGGTATGTCTTTTGAATTAATGGCTGTCCTATTTGTACAATACGACCGTCCTATCTAACAACACTTACTATATCCTCCCTAAATAATCCTTACGGTTTGCAAGGCCAGGATCATTTAAGGCCAATATTTTTTTTTCGGTCATGCACCCACCATAGGTCTTTTCGGACCTATAACTCTCTTCCTTGTATTTCGGTCATACAAGTAACCCACAATATGTTTGGAATATCCGAAGCTACTATTATTGATAAATGCTAAACACGTTTAGAATTTAAAATCAAAGATAACTTACATCATACCCCCCACATTCGAGAATAAAGACTATTTACCTTCGTCTTGCAGACTGGGAAAAGCAATGCCGGTTTGTTTCCGTTACCGTCTCTGTCGACCTCAGATATATATATACCGGCCTGTTTCTTAACCTCAATTCAGAGGCCAGGACTTTAAAATAACGTGTCTAGACCCGCCCGTGCACGGTTTTCGGCTAATATCTTCGGATGACAGAGGCAAAGTTTGGAAATCCACTCGAAGGACCAATTGTTAGTGGAATTAAATAATTCCTACAATATACTCATTAATTAAATTCAATCTGTCTATTTATAAGAATTTGTAAGATACTTATTAACATAAAATAGACAGGATACAGTCTTATCAAAATTAGATAATAGAGTTTATTCTCGGAGCAAGCTCCCATTTGATCATAAACACAGGTTTATATACAAGATATGACGTCATAGATTACAGAATTAAGTCTCATTGTCCTGACAAATAGAAAACAGGTTCAAAAGTTCATTCTAACCTCACAGGGCACTCACATGAAACACCATATAATCATTTATCCTGAAGGCTCACTATAATTGATTACCACTTTAGCAGACAACTAAAGATAATGGAAAACCTAAAAAGTTATCTAAACACCTCAGGGCTAAGTTGGGTCAGTTCAACCATAGTTTAACGACCCTTTCTGCTTATTTTATGACCCACAACACAAATCTCTTTTCACCAGGCATGCAGAGTTCAATTAGTTATAGTTTTATCTAAAGCTAGAATTTGTTTTAACTATTTATTAACAAAATTCCTAACACCCCCCCCTAATTAACCCGGTCAGGACACACCTCTAACAACGTAGCTGAGGCCGTCAGGTAATATTACTACCCCCCCCCCCCCTAATTAACCCTGTCAGGACACACCTCTAACAACGTAGCTGAGGCCGTCAGGTAATATTACTACCCCCCCCCCCCCTAATTAACCCTGTCAGGACACACCTCTAACAACGTAGCTGAGGCCGTCAGGTAATATTACTACCCCCCCCCCCCCCCCCCCCCCTAATTAACCCGGTCAGGACACACCTCTAACAACGTAGCTGAGGCCGTCAGGTAATATTACTACCCCCCCCCCCCCCCTAATTAACCCTGTCAGGACACACCTCTAACAACGTAGCTGAGGCCGTCAGGTAATATTACTACCCCCCCCCCCCCCCTAATTAACCCTGTCAGGACACACCTCTAACAACGTAGCTGAGGCCGTCAGGTAATATTACTACCCCCCCCCCCCCCCTAATTAACCCTGTCAGGACACACCTCTAACAACGTAGCTGAGGCCGTCAGGTAATATTACTACCCCCCCCCCCCCCCCTAATTAACCCTGTCAGGACACACCTCTAACAACGTAGCTGAGGCCGTCAGGTAATATTACTACCCCCCCCCCCTAATTAACCCTGTCAGGACACATCTCTAACAACGTAGCTGAGGCCGTCAGGTAATATTACTACCCCCCCCCCCCCCCCCTAATTAACCCTGTCAGGACACACCTCTAACAACGTAGCTGAGGCCGTCAGGTAATATTACTACCCCCCCCCCTAATTAACCCTGTCAGGACACACCTCTAACAACGTAGCTGAGGCCGTCAGGTAATATTACTACCCCCCCCCCCCCTAATTAACCCTGTCAGGACACACCTCTAACAACGTATCTGAGGCCGTCAGGTAATATTACTACCCCCCCCCCCCTAATTAACCCGGTCAGGACACACCTCTAACAACGTAGCTGAGGCCGTCAGGTAATATTACTACCCCCCCCCCCCCCCCCTAATTAACCTGGTCAGGACACACCTCTAACAACGTAGCTGAGGCCGTCAGGTAATATTACTACCCCCCCCCCCCCTAATTAACCCGGTCAGGACACATCTCTAACAACGTAGCTGAGGCCGTCAGGTAATATTACTACCCCCCCCCCCCCCCCCCCCCTAATTAACCCGGTCAGGACACATCTCTAACAACGTAGCTGAGGCCGTCAGGTAATATTACTACCCCCCCCCCCCCCCCTAATTAACCCTGTCAGGACACACCTCTAACAACGTAGCTGAGGCCGTCAGGTAATATTACTACCCCCCCCCCCCCCCCCTTAATTAACCCTGTCAGGACACACCTCTAACAACGTAGCTGAGGCCGTCAGGTAATATTACTACCCCCCCCCCCTAATTAACCCTGTCAGGACACACCTCTAACAATGTAGCTGAGGCCGTCAGGTAATATTACTACCCCCCCCCCCTAATTAACCCTGTCAGGACACACCTCTAACAACGTAGCTGAGGCCGTCAGGTAATATTACTACCCCCCCCCCCTAATTAACCCTGTCAGGACACACCTCTAACAACGTAGCTGAGGCCGTCAGGTAATATTACTACCCCCCCCCCCCCCCCCTAATTAACCCTGTCAGGAAACACCTCTAACAACGTAGCTGAGGCCGTCAGGTAATATTACTACCCCCCCCCCCCCCCCTAATTAACCCTGTCAGGACACGCCTCTAACAACGTAGCTGAGGCCGTCAGGTAATATTACTACCCCCCCCCCCCTAATTAACCCTGTCAGGACACACCTCTAACAACGTAGCTGAGGCCGTCAGGTAATATTACTACCCCCCCCCCCCCCTAATTAACCCTGTCAGGACACACCTCTAACAACGTAGCTGAGGCCGTCAGGTAATATTACTACCCCCCCCCCCCCCCCCTAATTAACCCTGTCAGGACACACCTCTAACAACGTAGCTGAGGCCGTCAGGTAATATTACTACTCCCCCCCCCTAATTAACCCTGTCAGGACACACCTCTAACAACGTAGCTGAGGCTGTCAGGTAATATTACTACCCCCCCCCCCCACCCTAATTAACCCTGTCAGGACACACCTCTAACAACGTAGCTGAGGCCGTCAGGTAATATTACTACCCCCCCCCCCCCTAATTAACCCTGTCAGGACACACCTCTAACAACGTAGCTGAGGCCGTCAGGTAATATTACTACCCCCCCCCCCCCCTAATTAACCCGGTCAGGACACATCTCTAACAACGTAGCTGAGGCCGTCAGGTAATATTACTACCCCCCCCCCCCCCCCCTAATTAACCTGGTCAGGACACACCTCTAACAACGTAGCTGAGGCCGTCAGGTAATATTACTACCCCCCCCCCCCCCCCCACCCTAATTAACCCTGTCAGGACACACCTCTAACAACGTAGCTGAGGCCGTCAGGTAATATTACTACCCCCCCCCCCCCCCTAATTAACCCGGTCAGGACACACCTCTAACAACGTAGCTGAGGCCGTCAGGTAATATTACTACCCCCCCCCCCCCCCCCCCCCCTAATTAACCCGGTCAGGACACACCTCTAACAACGTAGCTGAGGCCGTCAGGTAATATTACTACCCCCCCCCCCCCTAATTAACCCTGTCAGGACACACCTCTAACAACCTAGCTGAGGCCGTCAGGTAATATTACTACCCCCCCCCCCCCCCCCTAATTAACCCGGTCAGGACACACCTCTAACAACGTAGCTGAGGCCGTCAGGTAATATTACTACCCCCCCCCCCCCCCTAATTAACCCTGTCAGGACACACCTCTAACAACGTAGCTGAGGCCGTCAGGTAATATTACTACCCCCCCCCCCCCCCCTAATTAACCCTGTCAGGACACACCTCTAACAACGTAGCTGAGGCCGTCAGGTAATATTACTACCCCCCCCCCCTAATTAACCCTGTCAGGACACACCTCTAACAACGTAGCTGAGGCCGTCAGGTAATATTACTACCCCCCCCCCCCCCCCCTAATTAACCCTGTCAGGACACATCTCTAACAACGTAGCTGAGGCCGTCAGGTAATATTACTACCCCCCCCCCCCCCCTAATTAACCCTGTCAGGACACACCTCTAACAACGTAGCTGAGGCCGTCAGGTAATATTACTACCCCCCCCCCCCTAATTAACCCTGTCAGGACACACCTCTAACAACGTAGCTGAGGCCGTCAGGTAATATTACTACCCCCCCCTAATTAACCCTGTCAGGACACACCTCTAACAACGTAGCTGAGGCCGTCAGGTAATATTACTACTCCCCCCCCCCCCCCCCCCCTAATTAACCCTGTCAGGACACACCTCTAACAACGTAGCTGAGGCCGTCAGGTAATATTACTACCCCCCCCCCCCCCTAATTAACCCTGTCAGGACACACCTCTAACAACGTAGCTGAGGCCGTCAGGTAATATTACTACCCCCCCCCCCCCCCTAATTAACCCTGTCAGGACACACCTCTAACAACGTAGCTGAGGCCGTCAGGTAATATTACTACCCCCCCCCCCCCTAATTAACCCGGTCAGGACACACCTCTAACAACGTAGCTGAGGCTGTCAGGTAATATTACTACCCCCCCCCCCCCCCTAATTAACCCTGTCAGGACACACCTCTAACAACGTAGCTGAGGCCGTCAGGTAATATTACTACCCCCCCCCCCTAATTAACCCTGTCAGGACACACCTCTAACAACGTAGCTGAGGCCGTCAGGTAATATTACTACCCCCCCCCCCCTAATTAACCCTGTCAGGACACACCTCTAACAATGTAGCTGAGGCCGTCAGGTAATATTACTACCCCCCCCCCCCCCCCCCCCCTAATTAACCCTGTCAGGACACACCTCTAACAACGTAGCTGAGGCCGTCAGGTAATATTACTACCCCCCCCCCCCCTAATTAACCCTGTCAGGACACACCTCTAACAACGTAGCTGAGGCCGTCAGGTAATATTACTACCCCCCCCCCCCCCCCTAATTAACCCTGTCAGGACACACCTCTAACAACGTAGCTGAGGCCGTCAGGTAATATTACTACCCCCCCCCCCCCCCCCCCCTAATTAACCCTGTCAGGACACACCTCTAACAACGTAGCTGAGGCCGTCAGGTAATATTACTACCCCCCCCCCCCCCCCTAATTAACCCTGTCAGGACACACCTCTAACAACGTAGCTGAGGCAGTCAGGTAATATTACTACCCCCCCCCCCCTAATTAACCCTGTCAGGACACACCTCTAACAACGTAGCTGAGGCCGTCAGGTAATATTACTACCCCCCCCCCCCCCCCCCCTAATTAACCCTGTCAGGACACATCTCTAACAACGTAGCTGAGGCCGTCAGGTAATATTACTACCCCCCCCCCCCCCCCCTAATTAACCCTGTCAGGACACACCTCTAACAACGTAGCTGAGGCCGTCAGGTAATATTACTACCCCCCCCCCCCCCCCCCCCCCTAATTAACCCTGTCAGGACACATCTCTAACAACGTAGCTGAGGCCGTCAGGTAATATTACTACCCCCCCCCCCCTAATTAACCCTGTCAGGACACACCTCTAACAACGTAGCTGAGGCCGTCAGGTAATATTACTACCCCCCCCCCCCCCAGGGCACCCTATTCCCTTTATAGTGCACTGCTTTTAACCAGGGCCCGTAGTGCTCTAGTAAAAAGCAGTGCACTATATAGGACATAAGCTGCCATTTTGGACTAACCCTCTACTACCGATGGCCCTTTTTAGATGAGTGTTTCTCAATCTGTTTTATAACAGGGACTGTGTGCCAGTCTGTTTTTTGCTAAAATGCCAGCAAGTCCTTGTCACTCATTGGATTGAGAGATGGAGTTGGTAGGAGCAGAAAGATATCTGAAACCAGGCTAGGACTGGCAAACAATGTTTTTTATCCTCCTGGGGTGCTGCTTCCATCAACTAGCTAAACCTTTACCCTAACCCCGTCAGGATCCTACCATATCACTAACCCCGTCAGGATCCTACCATATCTCTCCTGTTGTATCACTAACCCGTCAGGATCCTACCATATCACTAACCCCGTCAGGATCCTACCATATCACTAACCCCGTCAGGATCCTACCATATCACTAACCCCGTCAGGATCCTACCATATCACTAGCCCCGTCAGGATCCTACCATATCACTAGCCCCGTCAGGATCCTACCATATCACTAGCCCCGTCAGGATCCTACCATATCACTAGCCCCGTCAGGATCCTACCATATCACTAGCCCCGTCAGGATCCTACCATATCACTAACCCCGTCAGGATCCTACCATATCACTAGCCCCGTCAGGATCCTACCATATCACTAACCCCGTCAGGATCCTACCATATCACTAGCCCCGTCAGGATCCTACCATATCACTAACCCCGTCAGGATCCTACCATATCCCTAACCCCGTCAGGATCCTACCATATCCCTAACCCCGTCAGGATCCTACCATATCCCTAACCCCGTCAGGATCCTACCATATCCCTAACCCCGTCAGGATCCTACCATATCCCTAACCCCGTCAGGATCCTACCATATCCCTAACCCCGTCAGGATCCTACCATATCCCTAACCCCGTCAGGATCCTACCATATCCCTAACCCCGTCAGGATCCTACCATATCCCTAACCCCGTCAGGATCCTACCATATCCCTAACCCCGTCAGGATCCTACCATATCCCTAACCCCGTCAGGATCCTACCATATCCCTAACCCCGTCAGGATCCTACCATATCACTAACCCCGTCAGGATCCTACCATATCACTAGCCCCGTCAGGATCCTACCATATCCCTAACCCCGTCAGGATCCTACCATATCTCTCCTGTTGTAATTGGAATTAAAACCTACTGGACAGTAGTTCTCCAGGAACAGGGTTGGAATTAAAACCTACTGGACAGTAGTTCTCCAGGAACAGGGTTGGAATTAAAACCTACTGGACGGTAGTTCTCCAGGAACAGGGTTGGAGAGCCCTGAACTAGACCCGACCAAATATCTCTTATTATTTTTGGAGGTGTTTTTTTGCTCCCTCTGGTTGTGAAATGGTTCCTGTCTGAAGGAGTGTGATGGGTAGTTTGTTCCACGAGATGGCAATGTTCTCTGTGTCTTGAGATCTAGCAAATGCTGTTGACCAGGGGACGGGCAACTTTGATTGGGGTTTGGGGCCACAAAAAAGTCTGAACTCCTCATGATGGACCGTAGCTGCTTGCAATTCTACACATTTTGCCATGGAGAGGAAAAAGTGCTGTTTTTAATATATCTATGTGAGACTGACTAACAAAATCAATGGAGGTCACCCGGCCGGTAATTCAACCATGATAACAAGTTTAGTTTGGACACACCTACTCATTCCAGGGTTTTTCTGTATTTTTACTATTTTCTATATTGTAGAATAATAGTGAAGACATCAAAACTATGAAATATAACATGAAATCATGTAGTAACCAAAATAGTCTTAAAACAAATCAATATCTATTTTATATTTGGGATTCTTCAAACTAGCCACCCTTTGTCTTGACAGCTTTGCACACTCTTGGCACTTGGAATTCTCTCAACCAGCTTCATGAGGTAGTCACCTGGAATGCATTAAAATTCTTAAGTTAATTTGTGGAATTTCTTTCCTTCTTAATGCGTTTGAGCCAATCAGTTGTGTTGTGACAAGGTAGGGGTGGCATACAGAAGATAGCCCTATTTGGTAAAAGACCAAGTCCATATTATGGCTCTCATGAGGACCGCCACAGGAATGGAAGACCCAGTTACCGCTGCTGCAGAGGATAAGTTCATTAGAGTTACCAGCCTCAGAAAATACAGACCAAATATATATGCTTCACAGAGTTCAAGTAACAGACACATCTCAACATCAACTGTTCAGAGGAGACTGGGTGAATCAGGCTTTCATGTTTGAATTGCTGCAAAGAAACCACTACTAAAGGACATCATAAGAAGAAGAGACTTGCTTGGGCCAAGAAACACGAGCAATGGACATTAGACAGGTGAAAATCTGTCCTTTGGTTTGATGAGTCCTAATTGGAGATTTTTAGTTCCAACCGCCGTGTCTTTGTGAGACGCAGAGTAGATGAACGGATGATTTTGTTACACACTATTTGGGGTTACTACATGGTACCATATATGTTATTTCATAGTTTTGATGTCTTCACTATTATCCTACAATATAAAGAAAAACCCTTGAATGAGTAGATGTGTCCAAACTTTTGACTGCTACTGTAGCTGGCTGCTAAACTAACTTGGCAATCTAAACATTGTTAGCTGACATCGGCTAATTGACTATCAGTAACTGACATGACAAGAGGATCACTGCGGATGCACAACCAAATGTTGAAATTGCACCTTGTGTATTCTACCTCTCAACAATAAGTTGATACCCTGACTGAGTTATTAAAAAGGGGACGGGGGGATTGATCTGAGGGCCTTCCAGTTGTCCATCCCTGCTATAGGCATTTTCTCAGCAAAAAACAAAATCCTTATTCCTTATTAACCCATATGACAAATTAAGACTTGGAAGAAGGGCACATTTGACTTGATATTTGTTTAGTTGTTATGATGAGAGGATTGGAAAGTGTCCCATCTTTGGGAGTTACAACATGACTCATGCTTTGGTCCTTCATTGCAGTAGGAGGGAGAACCATTTGTGACTTTTGGGAGATGAATATAAAATGGAGGAATGTGATAAAGGAGTGGGGGAATGGAGGGCTTGTTAGTCAGGGTATTTACTCCCTACTGGCTGAGGTGTGTGTGTGTGTGTGTGTGTGTTCTCCTGTATTGCTCATCCAGTGGCGTTATCAGCATGTTCGTTAAGACACGATTACAGGAATTGTTACGGCAGCTAATCAGGCTGAGACGTGGGAGGCCCTTATCTCTGCCGTGTGTGTGTGTGTGTAAGCTTGTCTGCCTGTGGCAATCACGCTTCTCCGAGTCCCACTATGCCTCCGTTCGTTTGATGAGAAAAGCCTCTGCATGTGACCTGCAGATAACCATCCAGATAATAGCGTTTTTATTGACAATCTGATGTGTTCTCTGGGGCAGTAACTCCTGTGATTTGTCTTAAATCAGTCGTCAGACTGTTAGAATGGACATTATGTTCCCAGTAATAGTTTGTAGGAATATGAGCTGAAATGATTGGTCTAGATGATGATGATCAAACCTGTCCAAGTGGAGAGAATGACAACCAGACGGATGATGTCTAATCTCAGCTTAATTCAACCTGAATCGGCTCCCCTTGTTCCTACAGTTTTAATACGTCCACAATCGGCTCTCCTTGTTTCAACGGGAAGAAGTTATTCATAGAAAATGTAACCTGTTGTGCCATTTTATGACGTGATTTATTATTGTCTCACATTTTCCTGCCAATGACTTGGAGTGGGGTTGTCCGGGTGGTTGTCCGGGGGGTTGTCCGGGTGGTTGTCCGGGTAGTTGTGCTCTCCTTGCCCCTAATATAATCACAGATCATGTTAAGAGATTAAGATTCCTTTATTGTCCAATTTGTACACACGGCCAAACGGAAATTCGGGTTCCGTTTTATTCCAACCCCCTCTGAAAGATACATACATGCATACGTGTTGGAGCAGGGGGGGGGGGGGGGGGGTGGCTGGAGATATTACCCGTACCCTCGATCTGACCCTATCAGACATAGAAATCTCCTTCTAGTTCTTTGGAATCAGCAGCCTGTTGCTGACAGCTAACTTCTCCGTCTCCTTTCCTGTTTTATAGGTACTCGGAACGCAGTAACACCAAGTGTGTTGGTATCACCATCGAGACGCGTCCTGACTACTGTCTGAAGAGACACCTCAGTGACATGCTGGGGTACGGCTGTACCCGGCTGGAGATAGGGGTTCAGAGCGTCTACGAGGACGTAGCACGGGACACCAACAGGTCAGAGGTCATTAGTGTGTGAGATAAAGGGTTCATAGAGTCTACGAGGACTTTAGTTTGAGACACAAACAGGTCAGAGGGCAGAGGTTAAGGGTCAGGAGGGATTTTGAATGGAGCCGTCATAGCGACTGCTAGTGATATGTCACTTATCTTAGTCAGTATTCTTATTCATGGCCGCTAGTCATATGTCACTAATCTAAGGGGCAGAAACCCAAGGGTCATAGATACTAATCATATGTCCCTAGTGTTGGGCATGACTCGCATGTCCCTAGTGTTGGGCATGACTCGCATGTCCCTAGTGTTGGGCATGACTCGCATGTCCCTAGTGTTGGGCATGACTCGCATGTCCCTAGTGTTGGGCATGACTCGCATGTCCCTAGTGTTGGGCATGACTCGCATGTCCCTAGTGTTGGGCATGACTCGCATGTCCCTAGTGTTGGGCATGACTCGCATGTCCCTAGTGTTGGGCATGACTCGCATGTCCCTAGTGTTGGGCATGTCACTAGTGTTAGTCAGTACAATGTTGTGTGTCATGTGCAGGTTACATGATCACCATGTAATCTATTGTGTGTGTGAGTGATTTGTGATCATCCTAGTGATTGTGTGTTTTACACGCTCACTGTGTAATAATAATGCTGTGTGTGTCCAGAGGTCACACGGTGAGGGCGGTGTGTGAGTCCTTCCACTTCTCCAAAGACGCAGGTTTCAAGGTGGTGTCTCACATGATGCCTGACCTCCCTAACGTTGGTATGGAGAGAGACGTCGAACAGTTCATCGTGAGTAACACACACACACACACACACACACACACACACACACACACACAGCGGGACGTGGTGCGGTATACTGTAAATAGTACCAGGTGTTTTACAAGAGAGGATAATGTCGAGTGACTAAGCCCTAGCTGAGAAGTGATAACTGCAACTACCAACCCTATAGACAAAGGGAAAGATTTTAATGACAAGTATCTCACAAGCATATGATGAAAATAAAACATCTTATCTATGTTACCCAACTCATTCTGATTCATCCCCAAGAATAACCTCTAAGAAATGTAGTTTGTCAGGATTTATAAAGATTATCTGCACCGATTTGCACCGATATACATCTATTTCAGCAAAATTGTGAATTGAGAGACAAAACTGTAGTTTATAACAACCGATGTGAAAATAGCAAGTGAATACAAACTACCCCTCCTACAGTGGTCTGTCGCTGATTGAAAGAGCGGTGTCATTTTAATGTGTGGTAGCTAGGTTACACCGCGTCATGACTGGACCCAACCCACTGTTTAATGTGTGGTAGCTAGGTTACACCGCGTCATGACTGGACCCAACCCACTGTTTAATGTGTGGTAGCTAGGTTACACCGCGTCATGACTGGACCCAACCCACTGTTTAATGTGTGGTAGCTAGGTTACACCGCGTGATGACTGGACCCAACCCACTGTTTAATGTGTGGTAGCTAGGTTACACCGCGTCGTGACTGGACCCAACCCACTGTTTAATGTGTGGTAGCTAGGTTACACTGCGTCGTGACTGGACCCAACCCACTGTTTAATGTGTGGTAGCTAGGTTACACCGCGTGATGACTGGACCCAACCCACTGTTTAATGTGTGGTAGCTAGGTTACACCGCGTCGTGACTGGACCCAACCCACTGTTTAATGTGTGGTAGCTAGGTTACACCGCGTCGTGACTGGACCCAACCCACTGTTTAATGTGTGGTAGCTAGGTTACACCGCGTCGTGACTGGACCCAACCCACTGTTTAATGTGTGGTAGCTAGGCTACACCGCGTCATGACTGGACCCAACCCACTGTTTAATGTATGGTAGCTAGGTTACACCGCGTCATGACTGGACCCAACCCACTGTTTAATGTATGGTAGCTAGGTTACACCGCGTCCTGACTGGACCCAACCCACTGTTTAATGTGTGGTAGCTAGGTTACACCGCGTCGTGACTGGACCCAACCCACTGTTTAATGTGTGGTAGCTAGGTTACACCGCGTGATGACTGGACCCAACCCACTGTTTAATGTGTGGTAGCTAGGCTACACCACGTGATGACTGGACCCAACCCACTGTTTAATGTGTGGTAGCTAGGCTACACCGCGTCATGACTGGACCCAACCCACTGTTTAATGTGTGGTAGCTAGACTACACCGCGTGATGACTGGACCCAACCCACTGTTTAATGTGTGGTAGCTAGGTTACACCGCGTCGTGACTGGACCCAACCCACTGTTTAATGTGTGGTAGCTAGGCTACACCGCGTCGTGACTGGACCCAACCCACTGTTTAATGTGTGGTAGCTAGGTTACACCGCGTGATGACTGGACCCAACCCACTGTTTAATGTGTGGTAGCTAGGTTACACCGCGTCGTGACTGGACCCAACCCACTGTTTAATGTGTGGTAGCTAGGTTACACCGCGTCGTGACTGGACCCAACCCACTGTTTAATGTGTGGTAGCTAGGTTACACCGCGTGATGACTGGACCCAACCCACTGTTTAATGTGTGGTAGCTAGGTTACACCGCGTGATGACTGGACCCAACCCACTGTTTAATGTGTGGTAGCTAGGTTACACCGCGTCGTGACTGGACCCAACCCACCGTTTAATGTGTGGTAGCTAGGTTACACCGCGTCGTGACTGGACCCAACCCACTGTTTAATGTGTGGTAGCTAGGTTACACCGCGTCGTGACTGGACCCAACCCACTGTTTAATGTGTGGTAGCTAGGTTACACCGCGTCGTGACTGGACCCAACCCACTGTTTAATGTGTGGTAGCTAGGTTACACGGCGTCGTGACTGGACCCAACCCACTGTTTAATGTGTGGTAGCTAGGTTACACCGCGTGATGACTGGACCCAACCCACTGTTTAATGTGTGGTAGCTAGACTACACCGCGTGATGACTGGACCCAACCCACTGTTTAATGTGTGGTAGCTAGGTTACACCGCGTCATGACTGGACCCAACCCACTGTTTAATGTGTGGTAGTTAGGCTACACCGCTTGATGACTGGACCAACACACTGTTTAATGTGTGGTAGCTAGGTTACACTGCGTCATGACTGGACCCAACCCACTGTTTAATGTGTGGTAGCTAGGTTACACCGCGTGATGACTGGACCCAACCCACTGTTTAATGTGTGGTAGCTAGGCTACACTGCGTCATGACTCAGCCCAACCCGCTGTTTAATGTGTGGTAGCTAGGCTACACCGCTTGATGACTGGACCAACACACTGTTTAATGTGTGGTAGCTAGGTTACACCGCGTGATGACTGGACCCAACCCACTGTTTAATGTGTGGTAGTTAGGCTACACCGCTTGATGACTGGACCAACACACTGTTTAATGTGTGGTAGCTAGACTACACCGTGTGATGACTGGACCCAACCCACTGTTTAATGTGTGGTAGCTAGACTACACCGCGTGATGACTGGACCCAACCCACTGTTTAATGTGTGGTAGCTAGGCTACACTGCGTCATGACTCAGCCCAACCCGCTGTTTAATGTGTGGTAGCTAAGCTACACCGCTTGATGACTGGACCAACACACTGTTTAATGTGTGGTAGCTAGGTTACACCGCGTGATGACTGGACCCAACCCACTGTTTAATGTGTGGTAGCTAGACTACACCGCATGATGACTGGACCCAACCCACTGTTTAATGTGTGGTAGCTAGGTTACACCGCGTCATGACTGGACCCAACCCACTGTTTAATGTGTGGTAGTTAGGCTACACCGCTTGATGACTGGACCAACACACTGTTTAATGTGTGGTAGCTAGGTTACACTGCGTCATGACTGGACCCAACCCACTGTTTAATGTGTGGTAGCTAGGTTACACCGCGTGATGACTGGACCCAACCCACTGTTTAATGTGTGGTAGCTAGGCTACACTGCGTCATGACTCAGCCCAACCCGCTGTTTAATGTGTGGTAGCTAGGCTACACCGCTTGATGACTGGACCAACACACTGTTTAATGTGTGGTAGCTAGGTTACACCGCGTGATGACTGGACCCAACCCACTGTTTAATGTGTGGTAGTTAGGCTACACCGCTTGATGACTGGACCAACACACTGTTTAATGTGTGGTAGCTAGACTACACCGTGTGATGACTGGACCCAACCCACTGTTTAATGTGTGGTAGCTAGGTTACACCGAGTCATGACTGGACCCAACCCACTGTTTAATGTGTGGTAGCTAGGTTACACCGCGTCATGACTGGACCCAACCCACTGTTTAATGTGTGGTAGCTAGGTTACACCGCGTGATGACTGGACCCAACCCACTGTTTAATGTGTGGTAGCTAGGTTACACCGCGTGATGACTGGACCCAACCCACTGTTTAATGTGTGGTAGCTAGGTTACACCGCGTGATGACTGGACCCAACCCACTGTTTAATGTGTGGTAGCTAGGTTACACTGCGTCGTGACTGGACCCAACCCACTGTTTAATGTGTGGTAGCTAGGTTATACCGCGTGATGACTGGACCCAACCCACTGTTTAATGTGTGGTAGCTAGGTTACACCGCGTGATGACTGGACCCAACCCACTGTTTAATGTGTGGTAGCTAGGTTACACCGCGTGATGACTGGACCCAACCCACTGTTTAATGTGTGGTAGCTAGGTTACACCGCGTGATGACTGGACCCAACCCACTGTTTAATGTGTGGTAGCTAGGTTACACCGCGTTGTGACTGGACCCAACCCACTGTTTAATGTGTGGTAGCTAGGTTACACCGCGTCATGACTGGACCCAACCCACTGTTTAATGTGTGGTAGCTAGGTTACACCGCGTGATGACTGGACCCAACCCACTGTTTAATGTGTGGTAGCTAGGTTACACCGCGTGATGACTGGACCCAACCCACTGTTTAATGTGTGGTAGCTAGGTTACACCGCGTCGTGACTGGACCCAACCCACTGTTTAATGTGTGGTAGCTAGGTTACACCGCGTCGTGACTGGACCCAACCCACTGTTTAATGTGTGGTAGCTAGGTTACACCGCGTGATGACTGGACCCAACCCACTGTTTAATGTGTGGTAGCTAGGTTACACCGCGTCATGACTGGACCCAACCCACTGTTTAATGTGTGGTAGCTAGGCTACACCGCGTCATGACTGGACCCAATCCACTGCCGTGTCGCTCTCTCTCGGTGTGTATCCCAAATGGGCCCCTATTCTCTATTTAGGGCACTATTTTAACCAGACCCCTATGGGCCCTACATAGGAATAGGGTGCCATTTGGGATGCACAATATGTCTGGGTTATTTTATGCCTGGGTTATTTTATGACCGTGTAGTCATCCTTCCAGCCAGTCAGGCTGTGGTGACTCATTGCTTCACATTATAGAGAAGAAGTGGTGAAGATCATAGAGGGAGTAGAGGGGATTATGGGTAGTTCATTACTGCCTGGTGTGATACTTTAGCAGGCCAGACAATCTGCTCTGGCTTCATTACTACCTGCGTGTGTGTGATGCAGTGGTTAGAGGGAAGGTGCATGCCTACTTCCCACCTGCTTGCAACCGTCTCGCTTACAGCTCGCTGCCGCTGGCTTGCCCTTGTGATAAACTGGGAAGCAGCTCTGCGTAAGTCTTACCTTGACAGTAAACAGCCTCTCCTTCATCAAGACTCTTGCCGGGCCTCCTCGTGACACGGTAACTGGGTGACCCAATGCTAACTCGGCAGGGCAAAAGCCACCTGCAGCTGTGGGGAGGTACTGGTCATCTTTGATATTTTCTTCTTCTTTCCTTGCCACTGGAGTAGCCCATTTTCCAACAGCGAAGAAGTGATGTTGGGACAATCACCCCCCCCCCCACTCTAAATCATTACATCACGCAGGTATCCACTACTGGTATCCACTACGACTTCCACCTAGAATTCCTGAAACCATTAAAGTCTACAGACAATGGAGTGCTTGGTGACAGGCAGGACGGAATGATCTGGTATCTCCTAGCCGGGCCCCTGCACGGTAGCAGAATGGGACTTTTGGTTGTCAGCAGCTGGGATTTGAGTGGCAGCTACACCTGGCAGACCCCTGTATGTCTGAGCAGTCCTGTTTTAGGAACCACACTGCTCACCCCAGCTGGGAAAAGGCCTAGAAAAGGTGTCTGAAACATTGCCCACTCTAACTCTCTTAGATGGGTGCGGTAGCCTTTCAGGACATTCCGCTTCAGCGGTCGCAAACTAGATACAAATGAATGTCCCTTTACGACTTGTAACATGGAAAATCTCTTGGACTCGAGCCACGGCGCCGACGGGCCCGAAGGAAGGACAGCACTCATCGCAGCAGAGCTGAAGCGATTTATAATAGTGTGATTTATAATAGTGTGAGACCAGACTCCTAGGTGAAGGGTCACCCAGCCATCCTTAACCAAGCTCAGAATGAAGGGTCACCCAGCCATCCTTAACCAAGCTCAGAATGAAGGGTCACCCAGCCATCCTTAACCAAGCTCAGAATGAAGGGTCACCCAGCCATCCTTAACCAAGCTCAGAATGAAGGGTCACCCAGCCATCCTTAACCAAGCTCAGAATGAAGGGTCACCCAGCCATCCTTAACCAAGCTCAGAATGAAGGGTCACCCAGCCATCCTTAACCAAGCTCAGAATGAAGGGTCACCCAGCCATCCTTAACCAAGCTCAGAATGAAGGGTCACCCAGCCATCCTTAACCAAGCTCAGAATGAAGGTTCACCCAGCCATCCTTAACCAAGCTCAGAATGACGGTTCACCCGGCCATCCTTAACCAAGCTCAGAATGACGGTTCACCCGGCCATCCTTAACCAAGCTCAGAATGACGGTTCACCCGGCCATCCTTAACCAAGCTCAGAAGGAAGGTTCACCCGGCCATCCTTAACCAAGCTCAGAAGGAAGGTTCACCCGGCCATCCTTAACCAAGCTCAGAATGACGGTTCACCCGGCCATCCTTAACCAAGCTCAGAATGACGGTTCACCCAGCCATCCTTAACCAAGCTCAGAATGACGGTTCACCCAGCCATCCTTAACCAAGCTCAGAATGACGGTTCACCCAGCCATCCTTAACCAAGCTCAGAAGGAAGGTTCACCCAGCCGTCCACCTCGAAGTCCACTTAAAAAGGCTCCAGCTACCCTAGTCATAGACTGTTCTCACTGCTACCACACGGCAAGCCGTACCGAAGCGCCAAGAGTATGTCCAAGAGGCTTCTAAACATCTTCTACCCCCAAGCCATAGGACTCCTGAACATCTAGTCAAATGGCTACCCAGACTATTCACATTGCCCCCCACACCACTGCCACTCTCTGTTGTCATCTATGCATAGTCACTTTAATTAACTCTACCTACATGTACATACTACCTCAACTAACCGGTGCCCCTGCACATTGACTCTGTATCGGTACCCCCCCTGTATATAGTCTCTCTATTGTTATTTCACTGCTGCTCTTTCATTACTTGTTACTTTTATCTCTTATTCTTATCCGTATTATTTAACCTGCACTGTTGGTTAGGGGCTTGTAAGTAAGCATTTCACTGTAAAGTTGTATATGGCGCATGTGACTAATAAAATGAGATTTGGTTTCGATTAGATTTTCTTTTAAAGGCTGCACTGTGCTCGACGTCAGGAAACAGAGTCACGTAACAACCTACGTCTCTCTCCGTCTCTAGGCAGAAAAACTGGAGAAAATCGAGACAACATTAGGTGGCTCCAAGCTGCCACACAACTCAAATCTGATCGCGTACTTGATCTTCAGTATGCGGATGACTGAGCTCATATGAAACATACCCTAGAAGCTGTACAAGCCACCCTCACAGTAGCTGTAAGAGCATTACAGCAGAACGGAGCTGTCTGTTAACCTCCCAAAAAACAGAGGTCCTATATCAGTGGTTATCTGATCCTCCACCTGAAATAACACATTCTTCATCTCGCTCTTCCCTGGCCATTGTTACCACACTTTTAAATATCTCTCGGAAGACTAACATCGAACAAGATATCCAGAACCGGTTCAAAGAGGCCTCGTCCTCCTTTTGGACGGCTAAGGAAGAGGGTTGTTTAACAACAGGAACCTGCACCTCCACACCAAAGTTGCAGTGTGTCTACACTCCTTTATAGATGTTTAACATGGACAGTCTACAACCGACACTTTTTAAAACAACTGGAGTCCTTTTTCATATAAAATGCTTTTTCGACGCATTTTGAAAGTGACCTGGAAGGATCGTGTTCCCCACTCAGAGATCCTACAGAGATCCAACTGCAGGAACATTGAGGCGTTCGTCACACACCACCAGCTTAGATGGCTCGGCCAATGCCATCCAGATAGTAGAGGATCCCCTGCCGCGGAAGCTGCTGTATGGACAGCTACAACGGTGCCGTCGCTCTGCAGGTGGGCAGAAAAAAAGCGGCTAAAGGACCAACTGAAGACACCACTAGAAGTGTGGGATGAACCCTGTCTCCCTCCAGACTGTTGCTGCGGACCCTTCCACCTGGCGTGGCTTCTGCCATCAAGGACTGTAGTTGGCCGAGGGGGGGGAGGACTGAAAGTAGCCTGGCGAAAGCGACAGAGAAGAAATGTGACCATGCCTGCGCCGACCTCAACGGGACAGGCCTTTGTGTGCTCTGTCTGTGGCAGACAGTGTGCTCAGTGTGCGTCCCTACATTGGATTTTACAGTCATCAGTGAACCCACAATCAGTAGTGGAAGTCCACATCGGATGCAATATACTACCTTAAGCGCGTGTGCGGCCAGCCAGCCACACATTTTGTTGAACTAGCCTGGTTACTCTTCCACTATAGTTGCTATAATAGAACGTGTATTCAGAGTTAGGGTTCCATGTGGAGCCAGGGTTCCATGTGGAGCCGGGGTTCCATGTGGAGCCGGGGTGCCATGTAGTTTAGCGAGCCAATGCTAACTAGCCTTAAAATGGTATCCACGGGTTTATGTGACTCTCGGGAAGTAAACAAAGGGCTTCATTACCAACATCCCGAAGTATCCCTTTGAGAATAGCTCTCACACCCTGTGTCTGTAATCCTAGTGATAGTAATCGGAGCGTGTCGGTGTGTGAGAGCAGGAGATAAATGGTGTATTTGGCCAGTGGTCACAGTCCTGCTCCCCTGTCATACTGATACATACACCTGCATCACTGGGACCTCTTGTTCTTTAACAGCACTCTCTGTCTTCCTCTTCCCCCTCCTTCCTCCTCTCTGTCCTCCCCTTCCCCCTCTCTGTTCTCCTCTTCCTCCTCTGTTCTCCTCTTCCTCCTCTCTGTCCTCTTCTTCCTCCTCTCTCCTTCCTCTTCCCCCTCTCTGTCCTCTTCCTCCTCTCTCTTCATCCTCCTCTTCCCCCTCCATCCTTCTCATCTCTGTCCTTCTCTTCCTCCTCTTCCCCTTCCGTCCTCCTCCAACCAACTACCCCCTCCTCTTCATCCTCCGTCTCCCACCTCTTCCCTCCACTTCCTCCTCTTTCTCTGCCCTCCAGGAGTTCTTTGAGAACCCAGCGTTCAGGCCAGATGGGTTGAAGCTGTACCCCACTCTGGTGATCAGGGGTACAGGTCTGTATGAGCTGTGGAAGACCGGTCGTTATAAGAGCTACTCCCCCTCTGCCCTGGTAGATCTGGTGGCTCGCATCCTTGCACTGGTGCCACCCTGGACTAGAGTCTACCGCGTCCAGAGGTCTGTGTGTGTGTGTCTGTGTTAGAGAGAGTTAGTGTTTACTTGCTTTGGCAATGTAAACACGTTTCCAATAAAGCCCCTTTTTGATTTGAATTGGGAGAAGATGTAAAAACAGAAAAGCCTTTTCTGAGTCGAAATGCAAACAGATCTACCGCTCATATACTTTTTTTAAAAGCTGAATTTAATAAACATAAGCCTATGCAACATTAATGAATTAAAAATAGGTCTGTGGCAATAAGGCTTGTGCAGTAGGCAAAAGGCCCAATACATTACATTATCACTACATATGGGTTATGCTTGAATTGCCCTGCCAATGTTCTTCTTCTCAGACCAATTTTTGAAATTATATTTTACTTGATGGCCTGCGTCTGAGGAGAGGGAGGGAGGGAGCAGCAGTGAGGCTGCCTCTCACCTGACTCACCGTCCTTCAGCTCCCTCCCTCTGCTGAGAATAGGGGACACAGTCATCCAGCCGCCGCATGCACCAATTCCTGTTGATCTTATGACCAGAGACTGTGAAATGTGAAACTACCTGACAAAGTATGTGGACACCCGCTTGTGGAACATCTCATTCCAAAATCATGGGCATTAATATGGAGTTGGTCCTCCCCTTTGCTGCTATAACAGCCTCCACTCTCCAGGGAAGACTTTCCATTGCTGCGGGGACTTATGCCACAAGAGCATTAGTGAGGTCTGATGTTGGGCGATTAGGCCTGGTTCGCAGTCGGCGTTCCAATTCATCCCAAAGGTGTTAGATGGGGTTGAGGTCAGGGCTCTGTGCAGGCCAGTCAATTTCTTTCACACCGATCTCGACAAACCATTTCTGTATGGACCTTCTGTATGGACCATTTGTACAAGGGGGCATTGTCATGCTGAACCAGGAAAGGCTGTTGGAAGCACAGAATCGTCTAGAATGTCATTGTATGCTGTAGCGTTAAGATTTCCCTTCACTGGAACTAAGGGGCCTCCTTCTCCACCAAACTTTACAGTTGGCACATTGCATTCGATCAGGTAGCGTTCTTCTGGCATCCGCCAAACCCAGATTCGTCCGTCGGACTGCCAGATGGTGAAACGTGATTCATCACTCCAGAGAACGCGTTTCCACTGCTCCAGAGTCCAATTGCAGTGAGCTTTACACCACTCCAGACAACGCTTGTCATTGCGCATATTGATCTTAGGCTTGGCCATGGATTCTCATTTCATGAAGCTCCCGACAAACAGTTCTTGTGCTGACGTTTTGCTTCCAGAGGCAGTTTGAGACTCAGTAGTGAGTGTTACAACTGAGGACAAGACAAATTTTTTACGCGCTGCACGCTTCAGCACTCTGTGGTCCCGTTCTGTGAGCTTGTGTGGCCTACCACTTTGCAGCTGAGCCGTTGTTGCTCCTAGATGTTTCCACTTCACAATAACGGCACTTACAGTTGACCGGGGCAGTTCTAGCAGGGCAGAAATTTGACGAACTGACTTGTTGGAAAGGTGGCATCCTATGAAGGTGGCACATTGAAAGTCCCTGAGCTCTTCAGCAAGGCCATTCTACTGCCAATGTTTGTCTATGGAGATTGCATGGCTGTGTAGTCGATTTTATACACCTGTCAGCAACGCGTGTGGCTGCAATAGCCCAATCCACTAAGTTGAATGGGTGTCCACATACTGCTGTATATACAGAACCAGTCAAAAGTTTGGACACCAACTCATTCCAATGTTTTTCTTTTATTTCTACAATTTTCTACATTGTAGAATAATAGTGAAGACATCAAAACTATGAAATAACACATGGAATCATGTAGTAAAAAAGTGTTAAACAAAATATATTTTATATTTGAGACTGTTCAAAGTAGCCACCCTTTGCCTTGATGACGGCTTTGCACAGTCTTGGCATTCTCTCAACCAGCTTAATGAGGTAGTCACCTGGAATGCATTTCAATTAACAGGTGTGCCTTGTTAGAAGTTAATTTGTGGAATGTCTTCCCTTAATGTGTTTGAGCCAATCTGTTGTAAAAGGTATAAGACCAAGTCCATATTATGGTAAGAACAGCTCAAATAAGCAAAGAGAAACGACAGTCCATCATAACTTTAAGACATGACGGTCAGTCAATGCTGGAATATTTCAAGTTCAGTCGAAAAAACCATCAAGCGCTATGATGAAACTGGCTCTCATGAGGACCGCCACAGGAAAGGAAGACCCAGAGTTACCTCTGCTGCAGATTATAAATTCATTAGAGTTACCTGCACCTCAGATTGCAACCCAAATAAATGCTTCACAGAGTTCAAGTAACAGACACATCTCAACATCAACTGTTCAGAATTGCTGTTCGAATTGCTGCAAATAAACCACTAAAAAGACACCAATAAGAAGAAGAGACTTGGTTGGTCCAAGAAACATGAGCAATGGACATTTAACCGGTGGAAATCTGTCATTTGGTATGATGAATGCAAATTTGAGATTTTTGGTTCCAAACGCCATGTCTTTGTGAGACGCAGAGTAGGTGAACGGATGATCTCCGTATGTGTGGTTCCCACCGTGAAGCATGGAGGAGGAGGTGTGGCGGTGCTTTGCTGGTGACACTGTCTGTGATCAAGTGCACCTACTGCGCGAAAACGAATAAAAAAAATAATAATAGGAAGGCAAGGCTTTATCGTTGTTTTTTTTTACAGAAATGTTTGTTGATCGACTAGGAATGACTTGGAGATCGACCTGTCAATCGTGATCGACCAGTTGGTGACCACTGATTTACAGTATACTGATGTATCCTAAACCCCTTTATGTAAAGTATTACAGTATACTGTAATACAGTATACTGATGTATTGGTCTCTCTGTCTCAGGGATATCCCCATGCCTCTGGTGAGCTCTGGAGTGGAGCATGGTAACCTCAGAGAGCTGGCTCTGGCCAGGATGAAAGACATGGGGACGGAGGTGAGGAAATACACTGCAAATAACATGTATAAAATAAGGCCACTCTCAAATAGAACACTTTTTGTTTTATTTTTGCGTCATACTCATGGTATGTCGTCTCATTTGCACACGACTGGAGTGCTGTTTTAGCCAATCAGCATCCAGGATCCAAACTACCAAGTGTATATATACCAAGTATATATTGAAGCAATAGGGCCCCAGGCGGTGTAGTATATTGAAGCGGTAGGGCCCCAGGGGGCGTAGTAGTATATTGAAGCGGTAGGGCCCCCGGGGGGCGTAGTAGTATATTGAAGCGGTAGGGCCCCCGGGGGGCGTAGTAGTATATTGAAGCGGTAGGGCCCCCGGGGGGCGTAGTAGTATATTGAAGCGGTAGGGCCCCCGGGGGGCGTAGTAGTATATTGAAGCGGTAGGGCCCCAGGGGGCGTAGTAGTATATTGAAGCGGTAGGGCCCCAGGGGGCGTAGTATATTGAAGCATTAGGGCCCCAGGCGGTGTAGTATATTGAAGCGGTAGGGCCCCAGGGGGCGTAGTAGTATATTGAAGCGGTAGGGCCCCGGGGGGCGTAGTAGTATATTGAAGCAATAGGCCCCCAGGGGGCGTAGTAGTATATTGAAGCAATAGGCCCCCAGGGGGCGTAGTAGTATATTGAAGCGGTAGGGCCCCAGGGGGCGTAGTAGTATATTGAAGCGGTAGGGCCCCGGGGGGCGTAGTAGTATATTGAAGCGGTAGGGCCCCCGGGGGGCGTAGTAGTATATTGAAGCGGTAGGGCCCCCGGGGGGCGTAGTAGTATATTGAAGCGGTAGGGCCCCCGGGGGGCGTAGTAGTATATTGAAGCGGTAGGGCCCCCGGGGGGCGTAGTAGTATATTGAAGCGGTAGGGCCCCCGGGGGGCGTAGTAGTATATTGAAGCGGTAGGGCCCCCGGGGGGCGTAGTAGTATATTGAAGCGGTAGGGCCCCCGGGGGGCGTAGTAGTATAGTGAAGCGGTAGGGCCCCCGGGGGGCGTAGTAGTATATTGAAGCGGTAGGGCCCCCGGGGGGCGTAGTAGTATATTGAAGCGGTAGGGCCCCCGGGGGGCGTAGTAGTATATTGAAGCGGTAGGGCCCCCGGGGGGCGTAGTAGTATATTGAAGCGGTAGGGCCCCCGGGGGGCGTAGTAGTATATTGAAGCGGTAGGGCCCCCGGGGGGCGTAGTAGTATATTGAAGCGGTAGGGCCCCCGGGGGGCGTAGTAGTATATTGAAGCGGTAGGGCCCCCGGGGGGCGTAGTAGTATATTGAAGCGGTAGGCCCCCGGGGGGCGTAGTAGTATATTGAAGCGGTAGGGCCCCCGGGGGGCGTAGTAGTATATTGAAGCGGTAGGGCCCCCGGGGGGGCGTAGTAGTATATTGAAGCGGTAGGGCCCCCGGGGGGGCGTAGTAGTATATTGAAGCGGTAGGGCCCCCGGGGGGGCGTAGTAGTATATTGAAGCGGTAGGGCCCCCGGGGGGGCGTAGTAGTATATTGAAGCGGTAGGGCCCCCGGGGGGGCGTAGTAGTATATTGAAGCGGTAGGGCCCCCGGGGGGGCGTAGTAGTATATTGAAGCGGTAGGGCCCCCGGGGGGGCGTAGTAGTATATTGAAGCGGTAGGGCCCCCGGGGGGGCGTAGTAGTATATTGAAGCGGTAGGGCCCCCGGGGGGGCGTAGTAGTATATTGAAGCGGTAGGGCCCCCGGGGGGCGTAGTAGTATATTGAAGCGGTAGGGCCCCCGGGGGGCGTAGTAGTATATTGAAGCGGTAGGGCCCCCGGGGGGCGTAGTAGTATATTGAAGCGGTAGGGCCCCCGGGGGGCGTAGTAGTATATTGAAGCGGTAGGGCCCCCGGGGGGCGTAGTAGTATATTGAAGCGGTAGGGCCCCCGGGGGGCGTAGTAGTATATTGAAGCGGTAGGGCCCCCGGGGGGCGTAGTATATCAGCCATTATAAACTGGGTGATTTGAGCCCTGAATTATTATGATTGGCTGAAAGCCATGGTATACCCCATCCTCTACTGCCCGTCTACTGCTCGTATAAATTTCGTATACCACGGGTATGACGAGATTTAGTTCTACTGCTCTAATTATGTTGGTTACCATTTTATAATAGCAATAAGGCTCCTCGGGGGGTTTGTGATATATGGCCAATATACCACGGCTAGGGGCTGCGTCCAGGCACTCCGCGTTGTGTCGTGCGTAAGAACATCCCATAGCCGTGCTATATTGGCCATATACCACACCCCCCTAGGAGCCTTATTGCTATTATAAACTGGTTACCAACGTAAATAGAACAGTAAACAAGTAGTTTTGCGTCACACCCATAATATATATAATCTGATATACACACGGCTAGAATGCTGTTTCAGCCAATCAGAATCCAGGATCTAAACTACCCGGTTTACAATAATGTGTGTGTGTATAAAATGTAATTACAATCCAATGTTAGGTCATACGTAGTGGTAGTTAGCTAGTTAGAATACATGATCATAATGTCTTTCTCTCATCCACTAGTGTCGAGATGTGAGAACAAGAGAAGTGGGAATCCAGGAGATCCATCACAAAGTCCGTCCCTACCAGGTGGAGCTGATTCGTAGAGACTACGTGGCCAACGGTGGCTGGGAGACCTTCCTGTCCTACGAGGATCCAGAACAGGACATTCTGATTGGTCTGCTGCGTCTGCGGCGTTGTTCCGCCCAATCATTTCGCCCTGAGCTCAAAGGGGGAGTGTCTATCGTCCGTGAGCTGCACGTCTACGGCAGCGTGGTTCCTGTCAGTAGCAGAGACCCCAACAAGTTCCAACACCAGGTACACACACCAACCAACCCACCTACCCACCCACCCACCCACCCAGCGCTATTCAAATATTACTAGCTATTCAACATCATCATGACCTTGTTAAGTTGAATCATGTGGTTTTTTTAATGAACTGAATCACTGTCTCTATGTTGTGTGTCAAGTCTCTGAGGTTTTGTTGAGCTCAGTGCTTGATTAGTCTTTTCATTTGTTCCTCCTGTTTGTAGGGCTTTGGCATGATGTTGATGGAGGAAGCAGAGAGGATCGCCAGAGAGGAACACGGCTCTGGGAAACTAGCCGTCATCTCAGGTGGGTCTCTTATCGTTCTCTCTCTCCTCCATGCTTAGGAGCAGTAGACAGATGGTCTTATCTCTCTCTCCTCCATGCTTAGGAGCAGTAGACAGATGGTCCTATCTCTCTCTCCTCCATGCTTAGGAGCAGTAGACAGATGGTCCTATCTCTCTCTCCTCCATGCTTAGGAGCAGTAGACAGATGGTTTTATCTCTCTCTCCTCCTAGGAGCAGTAGACAGATGGTCCTATCTCTCTCTCTTTCCTAGGAGCAGTAGACAGATGGTCCTATCTCTCTCTCTTTCCTAGGAGCAGTAGACAGATGGTTTTATCTCTCTCTCTTTCCTAGGAGCAGTAGACAGATGGTTTTATCTCTCTCTCCTCCATGCTCAGGAGCAGTAGACAGATGGTCCTATCTCTCTCTTTCCTAGGAGCAGTAGACAGATGGTCCTATCTCTCTCTCTTTCCTAGGAGCAGTAGACAGATGGTCTTATCTCTCTCTCCTCCTAGGAGCAGTAGACGGATGGTCCTATCTCTCTCTCCTCCATGCTTAGGAGCAGTAGACAGATGGTCTTATCTCTCTCTCTTTCCTAGGAGCAGTAGACAGATGGTCTTATCTCTCGCTCTTTCCTAGGAGCAGTAGACGGATGGTCCTATCTCTCTCTCCTCCATGCTTAGGAGCAGTAGACAGATGGTCTTATCTCTCTCTCCTCCATGCTTAGGAGCAGTAGACGGATGGTCCTATCTCTCTCTCCTCCATGCTTAGGAGCAGTAGACAGATGGTCTTATCTCTCTCTCCTCCATGCTTAGGAGCAGTAGACGGATGGTCCTATCTCTCTCTCCTCCATGCTTAGGAGCAGTAGACAGATGGTCCTATCTCTCTCTCCTCCATGCTTAGGAGCAGTAGACAGATGGTCTTATCTCTCTCTCCTCCATGCTTAGGAGCAGTAGACAGATGGTTTTATCTCTCTCTCCTCCATGCTTAGGAGCAGTAGACAGATGGTCCTATCTCTCTCTCCTCCATGCTTAGGAGCAGTAGACAGATGGTTTTATCTCTCTCTCCTCCTAGGAGCAGTAGACAGATGGTCCTATCTCTCTCTCTTTCCTAGGAGCAGTAGACAGATGGTCCTATCTCTCTCTCTTTCCTAGGAGCAGTAGACAGATGGTTTTATCTCTCTCTCTTTCCTAGGAGCATTAGACAGATGGTTTTATCTCTCTCTCCTCCATGCTCAGGAGCAGTAGACAGATGGTCCTATCTCTCTCTTTCCTAGGAGCAGTAGACAGATGGTCCTATCTCTCTCTCTTTCCTAGGAGCAGTAGACAGATGGTCTTATCTCTCTCTCTTTCCTAGGAGCAGTAGACGGATGGTCCTATCTCTCTCTCCTCCATGCTTAGGAGCAGTAGACAGATGGTCTTATCTCTCTCTCCTCCATGCTTAGGAGCAGTAGACAGATGGTCTTATCTCTCTCTCCTCCATGCTTAGGAGCAGTAGACAGATGGTCCTATCTCTCTCTCCTCCATGCTTAGGAGCAGTAGACAGATGGTCTTATCTCTCTCTCCTCCATGCTTAGGAGCAGTAGACGGATGGTCCTATCTCTCTCTCCTCCATGCTTAGGAGCAGTAGACAGATGGTCCTATCTCTCTCTCCTCCTAGGAGCAGTAGACGGATGGTCCTATCTCTCTCTCCTCCATGCTTAGGAGCAGTAGACAGATGGTCCTATCTCTCTCTCCTCCTAGGAGCAGTAGACAGATGGTTTTATCTCTCTCTCCTCCATGCTTAGGAGCAGTAGACAGATGGTCCTATCTCTCTCTCCTCCATGCTTAGGAGCAGTAGACAGATGGTTTTATCTCTCTCTCCTCCATGCTTAGGAGCAGTAGACAGATGGTTTTATCTCTCTCTCCTCCATGCTTAGGAGCAGTAGACAGATGGTTTTATCTCTCTCTCCTCCATGCTTAGGAGCAGTAGACAGATGGTTTTATCTCTCTCTCCTCCATGCTTAGGAGCAGTAGACAGATGGTTTTATCTCTCTCTCCTCCATGCTTAGGAGCAGTAGACAGATGGTTTTATCTCTCTCTCCTCCATGCTTAGGAGCAGTAGACAGATGGTCTTATCTCTCTCTCCTCCATGCTTAGGAGCAGTAGACAGATGGTCCTATCTCTCTCTCCTCCATGCTTAGGAGCAGTAGACAGATGGTTTTATCTCTCTCTCCTCCATGCTTAGGAGCAGTAGACAGATGGTCTTATCTCTCTCTCCTCCATGCTTAGGAGCAGTAGACAGATGGTCTTATCTCTCTCTCCTCCATGCTTAGGAGCAGTAGACAGATGGTTTTATCTCTCTCTCCTCCATGCTTAGGAGCAGTAGACAGATGGTCCTATCTCTCTCTCCTCCATGCTTAGGAGCAGTAGACAGATGGTTTTATCTCTCTCTCCTCCATGCTTAGGAGCAGTAGACAGATGGTTTTATCTCTCTCTCCTCCATGCTTAGGAGCAGTAGACAGATGGTCTTATCTCTCTCTCCTCCATGCTTAGGAGCAGTAGACAGATGGTCTTATCTCTCTCTCCTCCATGCTTAGGAGCAGTAGACAGATGGTCCTATCTCTCTCTCCTCCATGCTTAGGAGCAGTAGACAGATGGTCTTATCTCTCTCTCCTCCATGCTTAGGAGCAGTAGACGGATGGTCCTATCTCTCTCTCCTCCATGCTTAGGAGCAGTAGACAGATGGTTTTATCTCTCTCTCCTCCATGCTTAGGAGCAGTAGACAGATGGTCCTATCTCTCTCTCCTCCATGCTTAGGAGCAGTAGAC
Source organism: Salvelinus namaycush (assembly GCF_016432855.1). Classification (NCBI taxonomy): domain Eukaryota; kingdom Metazoa; phylum Chordata; class Actinopteri; order Salmoniformes; family Salmonidae; genus Salvelinus; species Salvelinus namaycush. Next base: position 33,795,814 of record NC_052330.1, read on the forward strand.
AGATGGTTTTATCTCTCTCTCCTCCATGCTTAGGAGCAGTAGACAGATGGTTTTATCTCTCTCTCCTCCATGCTTAGGAGCAGTAGACAGATGGTCTTATCTCTCTCTCCTCCATGCTTAGGAGCAGTAGACAGATGGTCCTATCTCTCTCTCCTCCATGCTTAGGAGCAGTAGACAGATGGTCCTATCTCTCTCTCTTTCCTAGGAGCAGTAGACGGATGGTCCTATCTCTCTCTCCTCCATGCTTAGGAGCAGTAGACAGATGGTCTTATCTCTCTCTCCTCCATGCTTAGGAGCAGTAGACAGATGGTCTTATCTCTCTCTCCTCCATGCTTAGGAGCAGTAGACGGATGGTCCTATCTCTCTCTCCTCCATGCTTAGGAGCAGTAGACAGATGGTCCTATCTCTCTCTCCTCCATGCTTAGGAGCAGTAGACGGATGGTCCTATCTCTCTCTCCTCCATGCTTAGGAGCAGTAGACAGATGGTCCTATCTCTCTCTCCTCCATGCTTAGGAGCAGTAGACAGATGGTCTTATCTCTCTCTCTTTCCTAGGAGCAGTAGACAGATGGTCCTATCTCTCTCTCCTCCTAGGAGCAGTAGACGGATGGTCCTATCTCTCTCTCTCTCCATGCTTAGGAGCAGTAGACAGATGGTCCTATCTCTCTCTCCTCCATGCTTAGGAGCAGTAGACAGATGGTTTTATCTCTCTCTCCTCCATGCTTAGGAGCAGTAGACAGATGGTCCTATCTCTCTCTCCTCCATGCTTAGGAGCAGTAGACAGATGGTTTTATCTCTCTCTCCTCCATGCTTAGGAGCAGTAGACAGATGGTTTTATCTCTCTCTCCTCCATGCTTAGGAGCAGTAGACAGATGGTCCTATCTCTCTCTCTTTCCTAGGAGCAGTAGACAGATGGTTTTATCTCTCTCTCTTTCCTAGGAGCAGTAGACAGATGGTTTTATCTCTCTCTCTTTCCTAGGAGCAGTAGACAGATGGTCCTATCTCTCTCTCTTTCCTAGGAGCAGTAGACAGATGGTTTTATCTCTCTCTCTTTCCTAGGAGCAGTAGACAGATGGTCCTATCTCTCTCTCTTTCCTAGGAGCAGTAGACAGATGGTCCTATCTCTCTCTCTTTCCTAGGAGCAGTAGACAGATGGTTTTATCTCTCTCTCTTTCCTAGGAGCAGTAGACAGATGGTCCTATCTCTCTCTCTTTCCTAGGAGCAGTAGACAGATGGTTTTATCTCTCTCTCTTTCCTAGGAGCAGTAGACAGATGGTCCTATCTCTCTCTCTTTCCTAGGAGCAGTAGACAGATGGTTTTATCTCTCTCTCTTTCCTAGGAGCAGTAGACAGATGGTTTTATCTCTCTCTCCTCCATGCTCAGGAGCAGTAGACAGATGGTCCTATCTCTCTCTTTCCTAGGAGCAGTAGACAGATGGTCCTATCTCTCTCTTTCCTAGGAGCAGTAGACAGATGGTCCTATCTCTCTCTCTTTCCTAGGAGCAGTAGACAGATGGTCCTATCTCTCTCTCTTTCCTAGGAGCAGTAGACAGATGGTTTTATCTCTCTCCTCCATGCTCAGGAGCAGTAGACGGATGGTCCTATCTCTCTCTCCTCCATGCTTAGGAGCAGTAGACAGATGGTCTTATCTCTCTCTCTTTCCTAGGAGCAGTAGACAGATGGTCTTATCTCTCTCTCTTTCCTAGGAGCAGTAGACAGATGGTCTTATCTCTCTCTCCTCCTAGGAGCAGTAGACAGATGGTCCTATCTCTCTCTCCTCCATGCTTAGGAGCAGTAGACAGATGGTCTTATCTCTCTCTCCTCCATGCTTAGGAGCAGTAGACAGATGGTCCTATCTCTCTCTCCTCCATGCTTAGGAGCAGTAGACAGATGGTTTTATCTCTCTCTCCTCCATGCTTAGGAGCAGTAGACAGATGGTCTTATCTCTCTCTCTTTCCTAGGAGCAGTAGACAGATGGTCTTATCTCTCTCTCTTTCCTAGGAGCAGTAGACAGATGGTCTTATCTCTCTCTCCTCCTAGGAGCAGTAGACAGATGGTCTTATCTCTCTCTCTTTCCTAGGAGCAGTAGACAGATGGTCTTATCTCTCTCTCTTTCCTAGGAGCAGTAGACAGATGGTCTTATCTCTCTCTCTTTCCTAGGAGCAGTAGACAGATGGTCTTATCTCTCTCTCTCTTTCCTAGGAGCAGTAGACAGATGGTCTTATCTCTCTCTCCTCCTAGGAGCAGTAGACAGATGGTCTTATCTCTCTCTCCTCCTAGGAGCAGTAGACAGATGGTCTTATCTCTCTCTCCTCCTAGGAGCAGTAGACAGATGGTCTTATCTCCTCCTAGGAGCAGTAGACGGATGGTCTTCTCTCCTCCTAGGAGCTCTTTTTCTTGTATTCCAGGCTTTATCTACAAATTCTGTAAACAGAAATACACAATGAACAGAAACATTCCAGTTTCTCCTCATGGCTCAGCCGTATAATTCCAGGGTAGACGGTGCATTCAGAAAGTATTCAGACCCCTTCACTTTTCCCACATTTTGTTACGTTACAGCCTTTTTCTAAAATGTATTAAATAGTTTCTCCCCCCCCCCCCCCCCCCCCCCCCTCAATCTACACACAATACCCCATAATGACAAATTAAAAACTTGTTTTTAGAAAGTTTCCCCCACCCCCAAAATAAATTTAAAAAAATCACATTTACATAAGTATTTAGATCCTCTACTCAGTAGTTTGTTGAAGCACCTTTGGCAGCGATTACAGCCTCGAGTCTTCTTTGGTATGATGCTACAAGCTTGGCACACCTGTATTTGTGGAGTTTCTCCCATTTCTTCTCTGCGAATCCTCTCAAACTCTGTCAGGTTGGATGGGAAGCGTTGCTGCACAGCTATTTTCAGGTTTCTACAGAGATGTTCGATCGGGTTCAAGTCTGTGCTCTGGCTGGGCCACTCAAGGACATTCAGAGATTTATCCTGATGCCACTCCTGCGTTGTCTTGGCTGTGTGCTTAGGGTCGTTGTCGTGATGGAAGGTGAACCTTCGCCCCCAGTCTGATGTCCTGAGCGCTCTGGAGCAGGTTTTCATCAAGGATCTCTCTGTACTTTGCTCTGTTCATCTTTCCCTCAATCCTGACTAGTCTCCCAGTCCCTGCTGCTGAAAAACATCCCCACAGCATGATGCTGCCACCACCATGCTTCACCGTAGGGATGGTGCCAGGTTTCCTCCAGACGTGACACTTTGCATTCAGGCCAAAGAGTTCAATCTTTGTTTCATCAGACCAGAGCATCTTGTTTGTTATGGTCTGAGAGTCTTTAGGTGCCTTTTGGCAAACTCCAAGCAGGCTGTCATGTGCCTTTTTAATGAGGAGTGGTTTCTGTCTGGCCACTCTACCATAAAGACCTGATTGGTGGAGTGCTGCAGAGATAGTTGTCCTTCTGGAAGGTTCTCCCATTTCCACTGAGAAATGCTGGAGCTCTGTCAGAGTGACCGTCGGGATCTTGGTCACCTTCCTCTTCTCCCCCGATTGCTCAGTTTGGCCGGGGTCCAGCTCTAGGAAGAGTCTTGGTGGTTCCAAACTTCTTCCATTTAAGAATGATGGAGGCCACTGTGTTCTTGGGGACCTTCAATGTTGCAGAAATGTTTTGGTACCCTTCCCCAGATCTGTGCCTCGACACAATCCTGTCTCAGAGCTCTATGGACAATTCCTTCGACCTCATGGCAGGGTTTTTGTTCTGACATGTACTGTCAACTGTGGGACCTTATATAGACAGGTGTGTACCTTTCCACATCATGTCCAATCAATTGAATTTGGACTCCAATTAAGTTGTAGAAACATCTCAAGGATGATCAATGGAAACAGAATGCACATGAGCTAAATTTTGAGTCTCATAGCAAAGGGTCTGAATACTTATGGAAATAACGTATTTCAGTTATTTTTTTGTAAATTTGCGTAAGATTCTAAAACTGTTTTTGCTTTGTCATGGGGTATTGTGTGTAGAAGTATTTAATCTATTTTAGAATAAGGCTGTAATGTTACAAAATGTGGAAAAAGTCAAGGGGTGTGAATACTTTCCGAAGGCACCCTACGGTGGGCTTTCTAGAATAAAGACACGGGTATCGTGGTAGAAAAGGCAATTGAAATTCATTTGATCCTCTATCTCTATTTCTTTGAGATCACTTAATACTTAAGTATCAAAAAAGTAAATGTATAAGTCATTTAAAATTCCTTATTAAACAAACCAGACGGCACAAGTGTTTTTTAGATGTGCCAGGGTCACACTCCAACACTCAGACATAATTTACAAACGAAGCATTTGTGTTTAGTGAGTCCGCCAGATCAGAGGCAGTAGGGATGTTCTCTGTTTAGTGAGTCCACCAGATCAGAGGCAGTAGGGATGACCAGGGATGTTCTCTGTTTAGTGAGTCCGCCAGATCAGAGGCAGTAGGGATGACCAGGGATGTTCTCTGTTTAGTGAGTCCGCCAGATCAGAGGCAGTAGAGATGACCAGGGATGTTCTCTGTTTAGTGAGTCCTCCAGATCAGAGGCAGTAGGGATGACCAGGGATGTTCTCTGTTTAGTGAGTCCGCCAGATCAGAGGCAGTAGGGATGACCAGGGATGTTCTCTGTTTAGTGAGTCCTCCAGATCAGAGGCAGTAGAGATGACCAGGGATGTTCTCTGTTTAGTGAGTCCGCCAGATCAGAGGCAGTAGGGATGACCAGGGATGTTCTCTGTTTAGTGAGTCCGCCAGATCAGAGGCAGTAGGGATGACCAGGGATGTTCTCTGTTTAGTGAGTCCGCCAGATCAGAGGCAGTAGAGATGACCAGGGATGTTCTCTGTTTAGTGAGTCCGCCAGATCAGAGGCAGTAGGGATGACCAGGGATGTTCTCTGTTTAGTGAGTCCTCCAGATCAGAGGCAGTAGGGATGACCAGGGATGTTCTCTGTTTAGTGAGTCCGCCAGATCAGAGGCAGTAGAGATGACCAGGGATGTTCTCTGTTTAGTGAGTCCTCCAGATCAGAGGCAGTAGGGATGACCAGGGATTTTCTCTGTTTAGTGAGTCCTCCAGATCAGAGACAGTAGGGATGACCAGGGATGTTCTCTGTTTAGTGAGTCCGCCAGATCAGAGGCAGTAGAGATGACCAGGGATGTTCTCTGTTTAGTGAGTCCGCCAGATCAGAGGCAGTAGGGATGACCAGGGATGTTCTCTGTTTAGTGAGTCCGCCAGATCAGAGGCAGTAGGGATGACCAGGGATGTTCTCTGTTTAGTGAGTCCACCAGATCAGAGGCAGTAGGGATGACCAGGGATGTTCTCTGTTTAGTGAGTCCGCCAGATCAGAGGCAGTAGAGATGACCAGGGATGTTCTCTGTTTAGTGAGTCCGCCAGATCAGAGGCAGTAGGGATGACCAGGGATGTTCTCTTGATAAGTGTGTGAATTGGACCATTTTCTGTCCTGCTAAGCATTCAAAATGCAACAAGTACTTTTGGCTGTCAAGGAAAATGTAAGGAGTAAAAAGTATATATTTTTTTCTTTATGAATGTAGTGGAGTAAAAATAGTCCAAATATAAATAGTAGAGTACAGATACCCCCCCCCCAAAAAAACTAAAAAAAGTACTACTTAAATACTTTACGCCACTGTCAGCATATAGTAGGATGCTTAGCATTTCATCATATCTTACACCAATATTTAACTGTTTTAATTTATTTTGCCAAATCATTCATAAACATAATTTCAGCAAGTAGAGCTATTTGGGGAGTGCTTCTACATCTGTATTGCTTGCTGTTTGGGGTTTTAGGCTGGGTTTCTGTATTAGCACTTTGTGACATGCTAATGTAAAAAGGGCTTTATAAATACATTTGATTGCTTCATTGATTTTACACCCGAGGGTGTGGGAAACCACTCTGTACGATATTCATTAACAAGACAGTTGGTGCTTTTTGTAGAGACTGGATTGCGTGGTAATATTTCCCATCAACCCATGTCTTTATCAAACTTCTGTGTTTCAGGTGTGGGAACTCGGAACTACTACAGGAAGATGGGTTATGAGCTGGAGGGACCGTATATGGTGAAACACCTGGAGGTGTGTCTGTAGACGAACTTGGGAATTAACCTGTTTTTTATTATCATTGTTTTACCAAGACGCACGCAAGACAAAAATATATTTATTTGTTACTAGTACATGATTGTTACTCTGGAGACGCTACAGAGTACATGAATGACAATACATGCATCACTCTTGTTTTAGTTATGCTTGTGGTATCAGAGGGCGGAGTGAATAGGTCAGTTTGGAGGAAGCTGATCCTAGATCTGTGCATTTAAAGAGTGACTTCTACCCAGAGTGGGTACAGCATAAGAGTCTTAAGTTCACCTTGATGGACCATTGGTCTGTGCGTCCTCGGTCATTTAAGCCGTAGTTCAGGAATACTTTGTAAGAGTCTCCTCCAGCTTCATGAGACAACTAGGAGGCTGTTTAGCTTCGTGTTTTTAGTTCATCATGTTATCAGTGAGTTGAGGAAGACCACCAGTATGAATCGTTGTTCGTGAACAGACTTGGCACTATAATTGGTCAGTCAGTGGGGAAAGTCCTCTCTGAACAGATGTTTTATAGCCACAGTTTTATAGGGCAGGAAATGGAATAATAGTGTTGCATATGTTTATTTTTAAACCCTCTCTTAATCCTATCCCATGTTTTCCTGTTTTTGTTTTTTATTTACAACAAATGTTACTTTTGTTTTGGTGTTGGACTTAAGATTTCAGTTAAAATCCCTTTCACTGCTCTGAAAGCTGTTTTGGTTTCATGGAATAAAATATTTAACATTTATATCATTTCAACTGTTGTCACTTTTTGCCCTTGCTTTGTTATTGAATGTGTTTACTCTTGATAAGGGCTTCTGCTAAATGGGGGAAAAAAGACAAATGTACTTGTCTGTCAGAGAATGCCTGTGTTGATAAGATAAACATGTTTGTAATTATACTGCATGAGTTTCCAGTCGTCAACAGAGTAGAGAAATATAAACTAAAGAATAGAACATTTTAAACAAAAATCAGCCTTTGTCTCTGACTCTGAAAAGCCATTTGTGTTAAAGTCCATCACCATGGCAGCACTTCCTATGATGATGTGTTCTAGAATCTAGAGTAGCCTATCAGAGGTTGTGTTCCTCAGTCCAATTACATCTCTATCAGTCCTCAGTCAACTGAGCACTGACTGAGTGGCCCATTGACTGCTTCCCAAATGGCATCTTATTCCCTATATAGTGCACTACTTTTGACCAGAGCCCTATTGGGATGTTGCCACTCTCCATAAAAGGAGGCCTGTCATTTGAAAAATGGCTAACAAACTGACCCTCTTTGTAACTGAAACCTCTTATGTGGAGACCATGGGCACGTTTTAAATGGTAAGGCCAAAGCAACCGGCTGTAGAGTGATTTCGGGGGAGGTTTGTACGCGACAGCCGGAAGTCGAACACTAATGTGGGTTTCCAATAGCAACGCTCAGATCAACGTGGCAGTGTTGCCATTGTTTATAAAAGTGTTTCTTTATATAATGTCGAAATAAACATGTCTCCAACACCGATATCATACAATCACAAACTGAAATCGTGTGTGTACATTGTACAATCATCTAGTGAGAGAGAGCCTCAAACATCACATTAATTTGTATATATCCACGTTATACATAAATCATGGCAAAGCTGGTTCCTGTTTCAGTCACGTCTTTGGTCACGTTTGCGTGGGTCAAACAAAAACAGCCTAATGACTGGTTGACGATAGAGCCTCCGCCTATGCAGGCGATGGCTGCAGGATGAAATTGGTGAACAGCCACTGCACAAACTTGCTGTCGACTGCAGTCAAAAACTTCATGGCCTTTGATCACACGATTTTTGTAAAGTTCATGCTTTCGACATGTATTTATTATGGTTCCCGTTTAGTTCCTGCCAGGGCAGCAGCTACTCTTCCTGAGGTCCAGCAAAATGAAGGCAGTTATACAATTTTTTAAAACATTACAATACATTAATTACAGAATGCACAACACACTAAGTGTGTGCCCTCGGGCCCCTACTCCACTACCACATATCCACAACACATAATCCATGTGTACATGTGTGTATGTTATTGTGTGTGTGTGTGTATGCATGTGTCTGTGCCTGTTTGTGTTGCTTCACAGTCCCCGCTGTTCCATAAGGTGTATTTTTAGCAGTTTTTTTTCATCTGATTTTACTGCTTGCATCAGTTACTTGATGTGGAATAGAGTTCCATGTAGTCATGGCTCTATGTAGTACTGTGCGCCTCCCATAGTCTGCTCTGGACCTGGGGACTGTGAAGAGACCTCTGGTGGCATGTCTTGTGGGGTATGCATGGGTATCAGAGCCGTGTGCTAGTTGTTTAAACCGATAGCTCGGTGCATGCAGCATGTCAACACTTCTTACAAAAACAAGTAGTGATGAAGTCAATCTTTCGTCTACTTTGAGTCATATTATTGTTAGCTCTCCGTGTACATTTAAGGGCCAGCCGTGTTGCACTGTTCTGAGCCAATTGTGGCACCTGACCACACGACTGAACAGTAGTCCAGGTGGGACAAATCTGGCGCCTGTAACACCAGCCTTGTTGACAGTGCTGTTAAGAAGGTAGAAACTAGGGCCTGTAGGACCTGCCTTGTTGATAGTGTTGTTAAGAAGGTAGAAACTAGGGCCTGTAGGACCTGCCTTGTTGATAGTGCTGTTAAGAAGGTAGAGCAGCGCTTTATTATGGACAGACTTCTCCCCATCTTAGCTACTGTTGTATCAATATGTTATAACCATGACAGTTTACAATCCAGGGTTTCTCCAGGCAGTTTAGTCACCTCAACTTGCTCAATTTCCACATTATTTATAACAAGATTTAGTTGAGGTTTAGGGTTTAGTGAATGATTTGTCCCAAATACAATGCTTTTATTTTTTATATTTTTTATATTTAGGACTGACTTATTCCTTGCCACCCACTCTGAAACTAACTGCAGCTCTTTGTTAAGTGTTGCAGTCATTTTGGTTACTGTAGTAGCTGACGTGTATAGTGTTGAGTCATCCGCATACATAGACACACTGGCTTTACTCAAAGACAGTGGCTTGTCATTAGTAAAGATTGAAAAAAGTAAGGGGCCTAGACAGCTGCCCTGGGGAATGCCTGATTCTACCTGTATTATGTTGGAGAGCCTATTTGAGCCAGTAAAGGGGGCTTTACTATTCTTAGGTAGCGGAATGACTTTTGCTTCCCTCCAGGCCTGAAGTCACACACTTTCTAGTAGGCTTAAATTGACAATATGGCAAATAGGAGTGGCAAAATCGTCTGCTATTATCCTCAGTAATTTTCCATCCAAATTGTCAGACCCCGGTGGCTTGTCATTGTTGATAGACAGCAATAATTTTTTCACCTCTTCCACACTCACTTTAGGGAATTCAAAATTACAATTCTTGTCTTTCATAATTTGGTCAGAAATACTTGGATGTGTAGCGTTTGCGTTTGTTGTTGGCATGTCATGCCTAAGTTTACTAATCTTACCAATGAAAAAATCATTAAAGTAGTTGGAAATACCAGTCGGTTTTGTAAAAATTACATTGAAGGTGATTTACTGTAATTCTTTATGTCATTTATCTTTGTTTCATAGTGTAGTTTTTTCTTATTTTTATTTAGATTAGTCACATGATTTCTTAATTTGCAATACGTTTGCCAATCGGTTGTGCAACCAGACTTATTTGCCATTCCTTTTGCATCATCCCTCTCAACCATACAATTTTTAAATTGCTCATCAATCCACTGGGATTTAAAAGTTTTTATAGTAATTTTTCATAATGGGTGCATAATTATTAGTAACTGGGATATGACGTTTCATAAATGTGTTAAGTGCAACGTCTGGTTGGTCCTCATTACGCCACCACGGACCAACAAATATTATTTACATCAACAACATAGGAATCACTACAACAGTTATTGTATGACCTCTTATACACAATATTAGGACCAGCCTTTGGAACTGTGGTTTTCCTAGATATGGCTACTATATTGTGATCACTACATCCGATGGATCTGGATACTGCTTTCAAGCACATTTGGGATGCTACGATAGAATCGATGTCCATGTCCTAGCGTAGTACATTCGGGAGTAGCTTAGTAATGTCATTATACTCGAGCTCCAGGATAGGATATTGTTTTTGCACCAGGACTATTCACATTTCTTACCATGGAGCAGCCCAAAATCACGGCTGGTGAGAAGGACGAGGAAATCCCCCCCCACTCACACACTTCACAGGATGGTGCAGGCCTCCGACAGATGGAGAAGCCCCACTCGATCCAGAGCAGGGATGGAAGGTTGTTGACGTCGACTTCGAAATTGTAGGGGGAGGAGTAGGAGTAGGCACAGCGGCCGCAGACACAGGTACCCCCAGCGACGAAGGGGCAGGAAGATCAGGCTCCAGACACAGGTACCCCCAGCGACGAAGGGGAAGGAAGATCAGGCTCCAGACACAGGTACCCCCAGCGACGAAGGGGCAGGAAGATCAGGCTCCAGACACAGGTACCCCAGCGACGAAGGGGCAGGAAGATCGGGCTCCAGACACAGGTACCCCCAGCGACGAAGGGGCAGGAAGATTAGGCTCCAGAGACAGGTACCCCCAGCGACGAAGGGGTAGGAAGATCAAGCTCCAATGCGACAAAACTATTTTGTTGTTTTGTATCCGCTAGTAGGACCATTTTTATCCCCATAATGCAACACGCTTTGAAAGGCGGTGACCACTTTACAAAAGTGATCCGCTCCATCGTGCCCCATGTCTCAGATTCTCTTCAGTCAGTGTGGTGTTGGTGGAGTCAAATATGAATAAGTCTGAATGAAAAAGCCCTACTGTGCACTGCATCATTTCCTGGAACTAACGCCGTGACTTCACTGTGTGTTACTGTTTCACTTTCAACACTGAAGCAAAATGGGGCCAATATCGCTTCTCCTTATGCTGCCGCTCTCTCTAGGTCTGCTATTATCTTTGAAATCTAAAACTACTTCCCTCAGAATCCCCAACTGCCAATTTTCTCCCTAACTGTGCATTCTCCACGTTTCACAAAGGTGTCATCTCCTGTTAACATTTCAACTGGCCAGGAGTCTACAGAGGTCTGGAGCAAACAGACTGGTAGCCTGGGGTCCAAGCTGATTTTGATACAGTTCACTGTTATAAAACGTAGCGAAAGCAGGTTAAACAGCAAAATACAGCTCAGTTGGCTCGCTCAGACCTTATTTGACCTCACCTCAGTTCTCAGGAGCTCCCATGGTCATTTCCAATTCATCTTCATCAGGCTGGGAAGCCACAGAGGTCTGGAGGAAACGCAGTGAAAATGAAGTCGCTAACATAAGCTGAAGATGAAAATGAGTTTGAGTTTGCAAAATCCCTCAGAATCCCAGGTTACCTGTTTCTTCCAGACCTCTGTGGCCTTCCTAGCTTTATGAAGATGAACTGAAGATGACATGAAGCACCTGAAAGCTGTCCTTACTGAGCTGAGGTCAAACGCTGACCGTATCCCAAAAGCCACCCTATTCCTGACCTACTGCACTACTTTTGACCAGATCCCTATGGACCCTGGTCAAAAGTAGTGCACTATATTGGGGAATAGGGTGCCATTTGGGACATATTCTGTGTCTGAGTGTTTTATTTAGCAGCCAGCCAGGCGTGAAGGGAAAGGCCAGGAGTTTCTGAGAGGAGGAAATGTCACAGCCCTGTCCCAAATGGCACCCCCGACCCTATTCCCTATATAGTGCACTGTTTGACTAGGGCCCATAAGAATCTGGTCAAAAGTAGGGCTCTAGGTAGGGAATAAGGTGCCATTAGGGATGCAAGCCCCACATATAAAATGTGTTTAAAAGACTGTGAGCAGAACTCCATCTCATTCTACAGGGAGTCTAAAGGTTAGCCCATAACATGGAGATCGTTGTATCACTGTGGGTTTACCCTCCCTGACCCTGTCGCTACTCTCTCTCTATCCTCCAGCCACTCTCAGCTTCAGCTGCTGTGTTCGTCCCCCTAATGGCACCCTATTCCCTATGTAGTGCACTACTTTGGACCAGGTCTCATAGGGATTTGGTCAAAAGTAGTGCACTACATTAGGGAACAGGGTGCCAGTTGGGATGCACACTCTGTCCGTTACGGTAATGAGGCCGTATTTCAGGGACTCAGATTTCTGATCTGTTACCTTTTTACGAGAGTCATCTCCACCTGGGCTGAGTGAGTGATAGGAGGAACAATCAGGGAACCCTACAGGTTCATACAGAGCAAGTCTCAAGTGAACCAAAATAAAAACGCAACATGAAATAATTTAAAAGATTTTACTGAGTTACAGTTCATATAAGATAATCAATCAATTGAAATAAATTCATTAGACCCTAATCTATGGATTTCATGCCTGGGAACACAGATATGCATCTGTTGGTCACAGATACCTTTAAAGAAAGGTAGAGGCGTGGATCAGAAAAACAGTCCGTATCTGGTGGGACCACCATTTGCCTCATGTTGTCCCACTCTTCAATGGCTGTGCGAAGTTGTTGGATAACTGGAAGACGGTGTCGTACACGCTGATCCAGAGCATCCCAAACATGCTCAATGGGTGACATGTCTGAGTATGCAGGCCATGGAAGAACTGGGACATGTTCAGCTTGTAGGAATTGTGTACAGATCCTTGAGACATGTGGCTGTGCCTTTTCATGCTGAAACATGAGGTGATGGCAGCAGATGAATGGCACGGCAATGGGCCTCAGGATCTCGTCACTGTCTCTCTGTGCCTTCAAATTTATTTTGATAAAACGCAATTGTGTTCGTTGTCCGTAGCTTATGCCTGCCCATACGATAACCCCACCATGGGGCACTCTGTTCACAAGGTTGACATCAGCAAACCACTCACCCACATGACGCCATAAACGTGGTCTGCGGTTGTGAGGCCAGTTGGACGTACTGCCAAATTCTCTAAAATGACATTGGAGGTGGCTTATGGTAGAGAAATGAACATTCAATTCCCTGGCAATAGCTCTGGTGGACATTCCTGCAGTCAGCATGCCAATTGCATGTTCCCTCAAAACTTGAGACATCTGTGGCATTGTGTTGTGTGACAAAACTGCACATTGTGGCCTTTTATTGTCCTCAGCACAAGGTGCACCTGTGTAATGATCATGCTGTTTAATCAGCTTCTTCATATGCCACACCTGTCAGGTAGATGGATTATCTTGGAAAGGAGAAATGCTCACTAACAGGGATGTCAACTAATTTGTGCACAACATCTTAGATTAGTAAATTTCTTTGCGTATGAAACATTTCTGGGATATTTTACTTCACCTCATGAAACATGGGAACAACACTTTACATGTTGCATTTATATATGGTTCAGTATATAATTTTCCATAAATATATTTAGAAATATTATAGCCTGGGTACCGGTCTGTTTGTGGACATCATGCCACTCGTGAGGGGAAAGGAGTGGAATGATAGCACAAACAGATCTGGGACCAGATTAGAAACATTACACAGCTTGGATCATGGTAGAACTGTTAACAAAAACAGCACGCGAACACAGAACGTGTGACTGGTGACTTGAAGACCATGTCATTTCTTCATTCAACTGCCTTTACTACTCAACTCTGCTTCGAAAGCTTATCCATCTGAAAGCTTATCCATCCGAAAGCTTATCCATCTGAAAGCTTATCCATCTGAAAGCTTACCCATCTGAAAGCTTACCCATCTGAAAGCTTACCCATCTGAAAGCTTATCCATCTGAAAGCTTATCCATCCGAAAGCTTATCCATCCGAAAGCTTATCCATCCGAAAGCTTACCCATCTGAAAGCGTACCCATCTGAAAGCTTACCCATCTGAAAGCTTATCCATCTGAAAGCTTATCCATCCGAAAGCTTATCCATCCGAAAGCTTATCCATCCGAAAGCTTATCCATCTGAAAGCTTATCCATCCGAAAGCTTATCCATCCGAAAGCTTATCCATCCGAAAGCTTACCCATCTGAAAGCTTATCCATCCGAAAGCTTACCCATCTGAAAGCTTATCCATCCGAAAGCATGCACAGTAAATAGAACGATTAATGCTAGGAACATGAAACGAATGGGAAAATGTTTGTATGAAAAGTATTACTGTTTAACGTGGGAATTCAGTAAACCTTTTAGTGTAAACGTCAACAACTGTGTCAACGTCAACAACCCCCTTCCCGATGTTAGCACAGAGACTGATTGATAACTCTAATCTCACAAAACGGATATAATCAGAGAATCCCTGTGTTGATAAGATTAGAAACAATCTAATTATACTGTATGAGTTTCCTGTCAAAACAGAGTAGAGAAATATGAACTATAACGTTTTTTCAGCTGTATGAAAATAATAGAATATTTAAACTTTTCAACAACAAAAGATCTTATTTTGTCTCTGACTCTGAAAAGCCATTTGAGGTAAAAAATAGCTGCCTCCATCACCATGGCAGCACTTCCTATGATGATGTGTTCTAGAATCTAGAGTAGCCTATCAGAGCTTGTGTTCCTCAGGAGACCCCAGATGATGAGTACTCTGATGGTTTTTACTGCTTCATTTGACACACGGAGACAGTCCAATTACATCTCTATCAGTCCTCAGTCAACTGAGCACTGACTGAGTGGCCCAAATGGCATCTTATTCCCTATATAGTGCACTACTTTTGACCAGAGCCCTATTGGGATGTAACCACTCTTCATAAAAGGAGGCCTGTCATTTGAAAAAATGGCTAACAACAAACTGACCCTCTTTGTAACTGTGAAACGCTGAGAGAGACTAAACATAATTTTGGTGTGATGAGTTCAGGATTTGTGTAAATTGGTGTGTACCATCTCTCAGGCTTGCTGTAATTGGCAGAATCATATAAACTAAAGCATAGCCTGGAGGGGTTAGTATTTGTATTTATTATGGATCACCATTAGCTACCCAGATACTCTTCCTGGGATCCAGCAAAATTAATGCAGTTTATACAATTTTAAAAACATTACAATACATTCACAGATTTCACAACACCATGTGTGTGTATGCATGTGCCTGTTTGTGTTGCTTCACAGTCCCCGCTGTTCCATAAGGTGTATTTTTTTGCTGTTTTTTTTCATCTAATTTTACTGCTTGCATCCGTTACCTGATGTGGAATAGAGTTCCATGTAGTCATGGCTCTATGTAGTACTGTGCTCCTCCCATAGTCTGTTCTGGACTTGGGGACTGTGAAGAGACCTCTGGTGGCATGTCATGTGGGGTATGTATGAGTGTCCGAGCTGTGTGCCAGTAGTTCAAACAGACAGCTCGGTGCATTCAACATGTCAATACCTCTCATAAATACAAGTAGTGATGAAGTCGATCTTTCCTCCACTTGGAGCCAGGAGAGATTGACATGCATATTATTAACATTAGCTCTCTGTGTACATCCAAGGCCCAGCCGTGCTGCCCTCTTCTGAGACAATTGCAATTTTCCTAAGTACCTTTTTGTGGCACTTGACCACACGACTGAACAGTAGTCCAGATGTGACAAAACCAGGGCCTGTAGGACCTGCCTTGTTGACAGTGCTGTTAAGAAGGTAGAGCAGCGCTTTATTATGGACAGACTTCTCCCCATCTTAGCTACTGTTGTATCAATATGTTTTGACCATGACAGTTTACAATCCAGGGTTACTGCAAACAGTTTAGTCACCTCAACTTGCTCAATTTCCACATTATTTATTACAAAATTCATTTGAGGTTTAGGGTTCAGTGAATGATTTGTCCCAAATACAAGTCTTTACATTTTAGAAATATTTAGGACTAACTTATTCCTTGCCACCCACTCTGAAACTAGCCAGTGGCTTGTCATTAGTAAAGATTGAACCCATTTCATGAAGCTCCCGACAAAGTTCTTATACTGACGTTGCTTCCAGAGGCGGTTTGGAAATCGGTAGTCAGTGTTGCAACCGAGGACAGGCAATTTTCACACACTTCAGCACTCGACAGTCCCATTCTGTGAGTTTGTGTGGCCGTTGTTGCTCCCAGACATTTCCACTCCACAATAACAGCACTTAGTTGACCGGGGCAGCTCCCGCAATGCAGAAATGTAACTTACTGACTTGTTGTAAAGGTGGCATCCTATGACGGTGCCACATTGAAAGTCACTGAGCTCTTCAGTAAGGCCATTCTACTGCCAATGTTTGTCTATGGAGATTGCATGGTTGTGTGCTCAATTTTATACACCTGTCAGCAACAGGTGGGACAAATAGCTGAATTCACTAATTTGAAGGGGTGTTTACATACATTACAGTGCATTCTGAAAGTATTCAGACCCCTTCACCTTTTGTTACGTTAGATTTATTCTAAAATTAATTAAATGTATTTATTTTCCTCATCAATTTACACACAATACCCTTTAATGACAAAGTGAAAACAGGTTTAGACATTTTTGAAAATGTATTACAAATTTAAAAAACAGAAATACCTTATTTACATAAGTATTCAGACCCTTTGCTATGAGACTCGAAATTGAGCTCCGGTTCATCCTGTTTCCATTGGTCATCCTTGAGATGTTTCTACAACTTGGATTGATTGGACATGATTTGGAAAGGCAGACATGTCTATATTAAAAGGTCCCAACGTTGACAGTGCATGCCAGAGCAAAAACCAAGCTCTGTTGAAGGATTGTCCATAGAGCTCCGAGACAGGATTGTGTCGAGGCACATATCTGGGGAAGGGTACCAAAACATTTCTGCAACATTGAAGGTCCCCAAGAACACAGAGGCCTCCATCATTCTTAAATGGAAGAAGTTTGGGCCCGGCCAAACTGAGCAATCGGGGGAGAAGAGGAAGGTGACCAAGATCCCGATGGTCACTCTGACAGAGCTCCAGCATTTCTCAGTGGAAATGGGAGAACCTTCCAGAAGGACAACCTGCTCCAGAGCACTCAGGACCTCAGACTGGAAGGTGAACCTTCGCCCCAACAGGACAACGACCCTAAGCACACAGCCAAAACAACGCAGGAGTGGCTTCGGGACAAGTCTCTGAATGTCCTTGAATGCCCCAGCCAGAGCCCGGACTTGAACCCGAGCTAACATCTCTGGAGAGACCTGAAAATAGCTGGGCAGCGACACTTCCTATCCAATATGACAGAGCTTGAAAGGATCTGCAGAGAAGAATGGGAGAAACTCCCCAAATACAGGTGTGCCAAGCTTGTAGCGTCATACCAAAGACTCGAGGCTGTAATTGCTGCCAAAGGTCCTTCAACAAAGTACTGAGTAAAGGGGCTGAATACTTATGGAAATGTGATATTTCAAATTCTAAAAACCTGTTTCTGCTTTGTCATTATGGGGTATTGTGTAGATTGATGAGGGAAAAAACGATTTAATCCATT
The DNA here is from genome assembly GCF_016432855.1 of Salvelinus namaycush. Classification (NCBI taxonomy): domain Eukaryota; kingdom Metazoa; phylum Chordata; class Actinopteri; order Salmoniformes; family Salmonidae; genus Salvelinus; species Salvelinus namaycush. The sequence continues at coordinate 33,813,201 of NC_052330.1, forward strand.
TTAGAAAAGGGCTGTAATGTAACCAAATGTGGGAAAAGTGAAAGGGTCTGAATACTTTCCCAAATGTACTGTATATACAAAAGTATCTCAACTGCAAAAATGAACTGAGCATCATATTGATTAAAGACACTACGGACACACTCAAACACCATAAATATGTATTTATTAAAATCAAATTCCCTTAAAATAAAAATGTTACAGTTTAATACACGTATTGGCATCAAGTGGTATCTTCAAGCATTGATACAATCATTCAAGTAAATTACACGATTAATGAAATAATAAATATTAGGTGCAAACCATTTCTGACCACAACGTAGGCCTATAGTCTAGCGAACCAAACAGTGAAAGCATGTAACTTACTGTTTGTAGCATCGAAGACAAAAAACACCACTCACTCACTCCTTAACCCAGTAGGTCTATTGATGTGCCTAAAGAACAGTTAGCTTCCCTCAGAGTCAGAAGACTAAGGCCCCGTTTCCCAAAAGCATCTTTAAAAGGCTAGGTACATCTTAGAACCATAGGTTCCTATGTAGCAGTAGTTGTTCCTGTTGACGGTGGTGCGTACATGGTGCTGGCAAGTTAGCACAAGTTTATTTTGACCATAAGATGGCTAGAGCATTGGGTCACCGAGGTTGTGGGTTCAATTTCTGTAGGGACCACATACAACTGAATATATTGATGAGAAGAGAAGCACCAGCGGTTAGCATGGTACTGACAAGTGGCAACATCAACCCAACGTTGTGGGTTTAACTCCGTCATGGTCCCTCACACAGCTAGCAAATAAGACTATGAGTGTTCAGTACATTGGATATAGAAGCTCTGTATCCCAATATGCACCCCATTCCCCATCTAGGGGCACTTATTTTGACCAGGGTCCAATATCCCTGTATAATACACTACTTTTAACCAAAACCCTAAGGGCCCTGGTCAAAAGTAGTGCACTATATAGGGAATAGGGTAACCTTTGGGACGCAGACCGTCACTGTGCATCCTCCTCAATGGCAGAGCGGACCCTGTCTTCCAGCTGGGCGGCGGTGGGCCGGGCGTCAGGGTCTGAGGCCAGCATGTCCAGTAGCAGGGTGCAGACAGCCTGGCCAGGAGGGGGCGGTAGAGAGGGGGCGCGGCGGGACTTCATGGGGATACACACCTGGAGGTCTGGGTTCTCACACAACGCCTCGCCCAGGGGCATCAGCCAGCGGGTCTTACACACATACGCACCTGTAGGAAAAATATTGTATATCAGTACTAACACCTTTAAGGAGTCTGCATGTTACCCAGTCAAAACAGATGGCTAGAGTTTGTGCATATACTTTGATGATATTTTGTGACGTTTTTTGTTCATTTTGGACTTCGACGAGGTTTTTTCCCCCCCGGATGTTCAGGCACACCATTTCTTTTCCGGGAGGCAAGTTCGGAGCCGAAGTCCACGGCCAAACATCTGAGTGAGATGTAAAATTGCGCAACCATGATCAAAAATGTCAAAAGTAATGGACAGATTTCTTGAGTTATCTTAGATTAATTCGGACAATTTTTAGATAATGTATACGGGCTACGGCGTCTCAAAATGGACAAACAGTACTATTGCTGCATTTTTCTCGTTTTTCAAGCAAAGGTCTTGAGAGTATGTCGGTACAGTCGTTCGGTTAGCCGAGTTTTGCGAGGCGCCAGCTGAACTGAAACATGCGGACGCCTTAAAAACACATACGCACCTGTAGGACCATACAGGATCGATATCAGTATTGCATTTTCAATGAAAATAGAATGTTTATATGTAGAAAAAAACAACAACAAGCCATCATCTTGATCCTTCAACCAGGAGAACATGACCGACTGTAATAATTACTGTAGTAGAACTAGCATCCATTCATGGGCTCTGGGAAGACAACAAAAGGAGACAGAATAGAAATGAGCCACTACTTTACTGGCCGAGGAAGTTTCCCTCCCTCCCTAACTCACCCCATCCATTCACCCACCAAACCATGGGCAACATAATGAAGCCTCAGTTTACCGTTTTATATTCAAATCCAGTATTGTCTTCGGTAACAAAGACATTTTCATTCAGGTTGATAACCCACTTGAAACGGAGGTGGGTAAGGCGGAAGGGGGAAGGCGTTTTAAACGAGGCGGGGGAAGGAAGGCGTTTTAAACGAGGCGGGGGAAGGAAGGCGTTTTAAACGAGGCGGGGGAAGGAAGGCGTTTTAAACGAGGCGGGGGAAGGAAGGCGTTTTAAACGAGGCGGGGGAAGGAAGGCGTTTTAAACGAGGCGGGGGAAGGAAGGCGTTTTAAACGAGGCGGGGGAAGGAAGGCGTTTTAAACGAGGCGGGGGAAGGAAGGCGTTTTAAACGAGGCGGGGGAAGGAAGGCGTTTTAAACGAGGCGGGGGAAGGAAGGCGTTTTAAACGAGGCGGGGGAAGGAAGGCGTTTTAAACGAGGCGGGGGAAGGAAGGCGTTTTAAACGAGGCGGGGGAAGGAAGGCGTTTTAAACGAGGCGGGGGAAGGAAGGCGTTTTAAACGAGGCGGGGGAAGGAAGGCGTTTTAAACGAGGCGGGGGAAGGAAGGCGTTTTAAACGAGGCGGGGGAAGGAAGGCGTTTTAAACGAGGCGGGGGAAGGAAGGCGTTTTAAACGAGGCGGGGGAAGGAAGGCGTTTTAAACGAGGCGGGGGAAGGAAGGCGTTTTAAACGAGGCGGGGGAAGGAAGGCGTTTTAAACGAGGCGGGGGAAGGAAGGCGTTTTAAACGAGGCGGGGGAAGGAAGGCGTTTTAAACGAGGCGGGGGAAGGAAGGCGTTTTAACGAGGGGGGGGAAGGAAGGCGTTTTAAACGAGGCGGGGGAAGGAAGGCGTTTTAAACGAGGCGGGGGAAGGAAGGCGTTTTAAACGAGGCGGGGGAAGGAAGGCGTTTTAAACGAGGCGGGGGAAGGAAGGCGTTTTAAACGAGGCGGGGGAAGGAAGGCGTTTTAAACGAGGCGGGGGAAGGAAGGCGTTTTAAACGAGGCGGGGGAAGGAAGGCGTTTTAAACGAGGCGGGGGAAGGAAGGCGTTTTAAACGAGGCGGGGGAAGGAAGGCGTTTTAAACGAGGCGGGGGAAGGAAGGCGTTTTAAACGAGGCGGGGGAAGGAAGGCGTTTTAAACGAGGCGGGGGAAGGAAGGCGTTTTAAACGAGGCGGGGGAAGGAAGGCGTTTTAAACGAGGCGGGGGAAGGAAGGCGTTTTAAACGAGGCGGGGGAAGGAAGGCGTTTTAAACGAGGCGGGGGAAGGAAGGCGTTTTAAACGAGGCGGGGGAAGGAAGGCGTTTTAAACGAGGCGGGGGAAGGAAGGCGTTTTAAACGAGGCGGGGGAAGGAAGGCGTTTTAAACGAGGCGGGGGAAGGAAGGCGTTTTAAACGAGGCGGGGGAAGGAAGGCGTTTTAAACGAGGCGGGGGAAGGAAGGCGTTTTAAACGAGGCGGGGGAAGGAGGGCGTTTTAAACGAGGCGGGGGAAGGAAGGCGTTTTAAACGAGGCGGGGGAAGGAAGGCGTTTTAAACGAGGCGGGGAAGGAAGGCGTTTTAAACGAGGCGGGGAAGGAAGGCGTTTTAAACGAGGCGGGGGAAGGAAGGCGTTTTAAACGAGGCGGGGGAAGGAAGGCGTTTTAAACGAGGCGGGGGAAGGAAGGCGTTTTAAACGAGGCGGGGGAAGGAAGGCGTTTTAAACGAGGCGGGGGAAGGAAGGCGTTTTAAACGAGGCGGGGGAAGGAAGGCGTTTTAAACGAGGCGGGGGAAGGAAGGCGTTTTAAACGAGGCGGGGGAAGGAAGGCGTTTTAAACGAGGCGGGGGAAGGAAGGCGTTTTAAACGAGGCGGGGGAAGGAAGGCGTTTTAAACGAGGCGGGGGAAGGAAGGCGTTTTAAACGAGGCGGGGGAAGGAAGGCGTTTTAAACGAGGCGGGGGAAGGAAGGCGTTTTAAACGAGGCGGGGGAAGGAAGGCGTTTTAAACGAGGCGGGGGAAGGAAGGCGTTTTAAACGAGGCGGGGGAAGGAAGGCGTTTTAAACGAGGCGGGGGAAGGAAGGCGTTTTAAACGAGGTGGGGAAGGAAGGCGTTTTAAACGAGGTGGGGAAGGAAGGCGTTTTAAACGAGGTGGGGGAAGGAAGGCGTTTTAAACGAGGCGGGGGAAGGAAGGCGTTTTAAACGAGGTGGGGGAAGGAAGGCGTTTTAAACGAGGTGGGGAAGGAAGGCGTTTTAAACGAGGTGGGGGAAGGAAGGCGTTTTAAACGAGGCGGGGGAAGGAAGGCGTTTTAAACGAGGTGGGGGAAGGAAGGCGTTTTAAACGAGGTGGGGAAGGAAGGCGTTTTAAACGAGGCGGGGGAAGGAAGGCGTTTTAAACGAGGTGGGGGAAGGAAGGCGTTTTAAACGAGGTGGGGAAGGAAGGCGTTTTAAACGAGGCGGGGGAAGGAAGGCGTTTTAAACGAGGTGGGGGAAGGAAGGCGTTTTAAACGAGGTGGGGGAAGGAAGGCGTTTTAAACGAGGCGGGGGAAGGAAGGCGTTTTAAACGAGGTGGGGGAAGGAAGGCGTTTTAAACGAGGTGGGGAAGGAAGGCGTTTTAAACGAGGCGGGGGAAGGAAGGCGTTTTAAACGAGGTGGGGAAGGAAGGTATTTTATTGTAAACCTGTAGCAGAGTGTTTTCCTCCAACAGAGCTGCTCGTTTTAGACCATTTTAGAGAATGAAATCTGACAGTCTGTATTCTACTGCTTCATCATCCTCCGACTCTGAAGAGACTAAATTTAAACCGGAGCATTCATATTCAAGGGTTAGCGTAACTAACCCCTCTGAATCTTTTCACAGATAGTCAACATAGATTTGTTTTCCATAGGCCGCCACAGGCCGAGACAAACACCCCCCCCCCCCCTGTTGTTCCTGTGTGGAGCCCTCCCTCCCTCTCTCCAACTCACCCAGTTGTTCCTGTATGGAGCCCTCCCTCCCTCCCTCTCTCCAACTCACCCAGTTGTTCCTGTGTGGAGCCCTCCCTCCAACTCACCCAGTTGTTCCTGTGTGGAGCCCTCCCTCCCTCCCTCTCTCTCTCCAACTCACCCAGTTGTTCCTGTGTGGAGCCCTCCCTCCCTCCCTCTCTCCAACTCACCCAGTTGTTCCTGTATGGAGCCCTCCCTCCAACTCACCCAGTTGTTCCTGTGTGGAGCCCTCCTCCAGGAAGGTGAGTCTCTCCAGGACGGCCCAGAACATCACCCCCAGGGAGAAGATGTCTGCCTGGGCCGTGTAGCTGAGGCCACCCCACACCTCTGGAGCCATGTAGAAGTCAGAGCCACATGTAGAGGAAAAGTGCTGTCTGGTGTCTCCTTCCATCCCCTGGCCCCCCTCAACGCTCATCTTACTCAGGCCAAAGTCAGCCACCTAAAGGAAGGTAGCGTGGATTGGAAGATTGAAGACAGTGAATATTGTTACAGTATCAAGCTGAGGATTTAAATGAACTGTCTGTATTTTGCTGTTAAAAAAAAAAAAGTAGCTAATGAACCTTTCACCCTTTTAGTAGAACTTTTCTTACAGTTTGTCTATGTACTTTTTAGTTGGGACCGTGGTTGCACTGGTGTTCAGTACAACCGTGTTATAATGGCGCCGGTGGGGATTGCGTCATCTGTGTCCCTAGGACCCTACATATAATGGCACCGGAGGGGATGGCTGCTGTTTTACGGGCTCCTAACCAACTGTATTATTATTTTATTTTTTTACTGCATTGTTTCTAACTTATTTTGTACATAAATGTTGCTGCTACCGTCTCTTATGACCGAAAAGAGCTTCTGGATATCAGAACAGCGATTACTCAGCTCAAACTGGACAAAGATTTTTTCCTTTAATGAGTCCGACGCAAAGGATATACTGCTTTCAGGAGACAAGGCCCAAATACCCCGTCATTCGCGTGAAGAAAAGGTGGAGATACAGAGGGAGAATGTCAGGGTGCCTTATGAGGATTCGGAGGAGAGTGAGTAAATCACCACTACCATTGGTTCTATTGGCCAATGTGCAATCACTGGAGAATAAACTGGATGATCTATGGTCGAGACTATCCTACCAACGGGAAATTAAAAACGGCAATATCTTATGTTTCACCGAGTCGTGGCTGAATGAAGACACGGATAATATAGAGCTGGCTGGGTTTCCGTGCATCGGCGGGACAGAGTGCACAATGTCTAATATTAAAGAAGTCTCGAGGTACTGCTCGCCTGGGGTAGTGTATCTACCAAGAGAGTTCTCATCTATATTATTCTGAGCAGTCTATTTACCACCACAAACCGATGCTGGCACTAAGACCGCACTCAACCAGCTGTATAAAGCCATAAGCAAACAAGAAAATGCTCATCCAGAAGTGACGCTCCTAGTGGCCGGGAACTTCAATGCAGGCAAACTTAAATCCGTTGTACCTCATTTTTACCAGCATGTCACATGTGCAACCAGAAGAAAAACAAACTCTTGACCACATTTACTCCACACAGAGACGTGTACAAAGCTCTCCCTCCATTTGGAAAATCTGACCCTAATTCCATCCTCCTGATTCCTGCTTACAAGCAAAAACTATAGCATGAAGTACCAGTGACTCGCTCAATACGGAAGTGGTCAGATGACGCGGATGCTACGCTACAGGACTGTTTTGCTAGCACAGACGGGAATATGTTCCGGGATTCATCCAACGGCATGGTGGAGTATACCACCTCAGTCACCAGCTTCATCAATAAGTGCATCGACGACGTCGTTCCCCACAGTGATCGTACGTACATATCCCAACCAGAAGTTAAAGGCTAGACCTGCCGCTTTCAAGGAGCGGAACACTAATCCGGACACATAAGAAATCCCGCCATATCCTTAGATGAACTACCAAACAGGCAAAGCGTCAAAACAAGACTAAGATTGAATCTTACTACACCGGCTCTGATGCTAGTCGGATGTGGCAGGGCTTGCAAACTATTACGGACTACAATGGGAAACCCAGCCGGGAGCTGCCCTGTGACGTGAGCTAAATGCCTTTTATGCCTGCGTCGAGGCAAGCAACACTGAAGCATGCATGAGAGCACCAGCTGTTCCGGATGACTGTGTTGTCACCCTCTCCGTAGCCGATGTGAGCAAGACCTTTAAACAGGTCAACATTCACAAAGCCGCGGGGCCAGATGGATTACCAGGAGGTGTACTCAAAGCATGTGCGGAACAACTGGCAAGTGTCTTAACTGATTTGTCAACGTCTCCCTGACCGAGTCTGTAATACCTACATGTTTCAAGCAGACCACCATAGTCCCTGTGCCCAAGAATGCGAAGGTACCCCCCTGTAGCACTCACGTTGGTAGCCATGAAGTGCTTTGAAAGGCTGGTCATGGCTCACATCAACACCATCATCCCAGAAACCCAAGACCCACTCCAATTTGCATACCGGCAACAGATCCAGATGACGCAATCTCTATCGCACTCCACACTGCCCTTTCCCACCTGGAAAAAAGGAACACCCAAGTCAGAATGCTGTTCTTTGACTACAGCTCAGCGTTCAACACCATAGAGCCCACAAAACTCATCACTAAGCTAAAGACCTTGGGACTAAACACCTCCCTCTTCAACTGGATCCTGGACTTCCTGACGGGCCGCCCTCAGGTGGTAAGAGTAGGCAACAACACATCCGCCATGCTGATCCTCAACACAGGAGCCCCTCAGGGATGCGTGCTTAGTCGTCTCCTGTATTCCCTGTTCACCCATGACTGCGTGGCCAGGCACAACTCCAACACCATCATTAAGTTTGCTGACGACAACAGTGGTAGGCCTGATCACCAACAACGACGAGACAGCCTATAGGGAGGTGGTCAGAGACCTGGCAGTGTGGTGCCAGGATAACAACCTCTCCCTCCTCAATGTCAGCAAGACAAAGGAGATGATCGTGGACTACAGGAAAAGGAGGGCCAAAAAGGCCCCCATTCTCATTGGCGGGGCTGTAGTGGAGCGTGTCGAGAGTTTCAAGTTCCTTGGTGTCCACATCACCAACAAACTATCATGATCCAAACACACCAAGACAGTTGTGAAGAGGGCACGACAACACCTTTTCCCCCTCAGGAGACTGAAAAGATTTGGCATGGGTCCCCAGATCCTCAAAAAGTTCTACAGCTGTACCATCGAGAGCATCCTGACTGGTTGATTCACCGCCTGGTATTGCAAACTGCTCGGCATCCGACCGTAAGGTGCTACAGGGGGTAATGCGTACGGCCTATCACTGGGACCAAGCTTCCTGCCATCCAGGATCTATACACTAGGCGGTATCAGAGGAAGGCCCCAGAAATTGTCAAGGCCTCCAGTCGCCCAAATCATAGACTGTGCTCTCTGCTACCGCACAGAAAGCAGTACCAGAGCGCCACGTCTAGGTCCAAAAGACTCCTTAACAGCTTCTACCCATAAGCTATAAGACTGCTGAACAATTAATCTAATGGCCACAGGACTAATTACATTGACAACTCCCCTCCTTTGTTTTTACACTGCTGCTACTCGCTGTTTATTATCTATGCATAGTCACTTTACCTCTACCTACATGTACAAATTACCTCAACTAACCTGTACCCCCGCACATTGACTCGGTACCGGTACCCCCGGTTTATATCCTCATTGTTATGTAATTATATTGTGTTATTTTTTACTTTAGTTTATTTAGTAAATATTTTCTGAAGTATATTTCTTTAACTGCATTGTTGGTTAAGGCCTTGTAAGTAAGCACGGTAAGGTCTACACCTGTTGTATTCGGCGCATGTGACAAATAAAATTTGATTTGGTTACACTCAGTTGGGACCTGTGGTTACACTGAAGTGTTCACCTTCTTAGCACGCACACACATCTTTCACTTCCCTTTGAATGTTGGCGCACCTACCTTGATGAGAGGCCCGTTAGCCGTGAGAGAGACAAGCACGTTGTCTGGCTTCAGGTCTCTGTGTACGATGCGGAGGCGGTGGAGGAAGGCCATGGCTGAGCTGAGCTGTTGGACCACGCTGTGGTTCCTCTGGCTGTCTGGAGGTCTGGACAACAGGTAGTGGTTCAGGTCTCCCCCATCACAGTACTCCATCACCAGCCACAGGGCCAAGCAGCGCCTGGAACCACGGTTCTCCTTCTCTCCGGTGGGGGCTGGTCTCTTTCTGGGCCTGGAGAGGCCAGAAATTTTCCTCACAGGTGTTTTGGACACGGATAAGTCAGAGTTAGTTGTTTCCTGGGATTTGGACCTGAAGAAGTCTGACTCAGAGTTAGTTCTCAATCTGCTCTTGGTTCTGAAGAGACCACCTGAGTTAGTTCTGTTCTTAGTTTTAGACCGGGAGGAGTCGGACTTACTCCTTTTCTCCACCTGGTTCTGCTCTATCCCCACCACGCTCCCCTTCAGGGCGCTCTCCACCAGGTCCAGAGGCAGCCTGCCTGGCCTGAGGGGCTGCAGGGTCTTGGGTCCGGTCTGCAGCAGGCAGCCATGGAGGGCGATGACGTTGGGGTGGTTCTTGGCCGTGGCTCTCATGGCCCACAGCTCCTGGAGGTAAAGCTCGATGCACTCTGGGCTACTGCAGGGTAGGCGTTTTATGGCAACCCGCTCGCCTGTTTTAGACATGTGTCCCTCATAGACCACCCCGTAGCTGCCCCGCCCGACCTCCCTCTCAAGGGTGTACAACTCCTCCATCTTCTGACTCTTTATATAAACAGGAACTTGGATTGTTCTTATATTCTTGGTTTGAAGTCAGTGTTTGAGTTTACCATGTCTGCAAAATGACAAATGTTGTTAGCTAGTTGTAGCTATCATGAAATTGATGAGACGTGATATGATCTCAGTCTTTCCTGTTTGAGCAAATAAACTTAGCAACAAGTAGCTCTCGAAAACACAAAGGTGCTTCCATCATACACCCTTTTGGGTTATCAGCTGATCGTATGGAGGGCAGCTGGGACCATGTGAATTACAATCCCACTACAATTAGAAACGTTAATAATCCTCACTTGCAATACGTTTTAGAAACATCTGGAAGTTAACAGTGAAAAGAATCATTCAAATACAAAAGACACAGTTAAATGTACATAGTTTAGCAAAGTTGCATCCTGGTTGCACCCGACAGAATTTCCAAAACATGATACGAAACTTCGTCCCCAATTATGCTCAATTTGGCAAAATCTCAATTGCATTTCCTTGATTCCTCGCATCCTCTCCTCCTTGTCAAAATCCATTGGATGAGAAGGCCAGAGGTGCCTCCCCTGTGACCTTCTCCTCCAATGGATTTAGAGAAGGAGACGAGAAAAGAGGATGCAAGGAGTTTACAATTGAGATCGTCCCAGAGTCACTAAGAGGGGAAAGTCTAAACGGTATCCTTGGGACATCCCAACTCTGATGTCACCCCATTGAAGTTGAAATGTAAAACGGTTAAGGTTAGGTAAGGGTTATGGCTACGGTTAGGGGTAGGGGTAGGAGTTAAGGTTAGGATGTCCCAAGGGTTCCGGATAGCACTAACCCTAAGAAGGCACTGCATGATCATTCAGATGTCTGCATTGGCCATGCAGCATTTACAGTGTTATGGCATCTGCAGAAGTCTGGCCATTCATACTTCTTGCGCTTCTCCGGGCAGAGCTTTTGTAAAGGAAGTTGTCAAGGAAGTAAGTTTGTGTTTATACAGGACCTCCCACCTTCACCTACCGTCAACCAAGCATGTCAATGTGGAGCCCTCTGCATTGTGCAACCAGGATACAACTTTACTAAACTGTGAACATTAACTGTATATTTTGTATTTGAAACATTATTTCTCGCGTATATGAATGTTAAGTTACAAATGTTTCCAAAACTGTATCGAGTACAAGGCGCATTTGCGTTTAGACAGAGGATTTGGCCAGCGTCGGGGAACAGCTTAGTGAACAGCCCAAAGGCCGGTAGATGGCGTTAGTAATTTCATCTTACAGTCCAAAGACGTTGTATTCAACTGGTTATACAATCGGATCTCCCGTGGACCGTTCATAAATAAAACGTATATTCAGCTGCAAATGCGTAGATTTCCTCCTTAACTCGATTTAATGGCGAGTAGGTGAAAAAAAACAGGGGAAATACGCATACTTTCTTTATGAAACAAAGTTCCACCACCAATGCTAGTAGAGTGGCTGCACTACAATGCCTTTGGATGGCAATATGAAAATTTATGCACGAAAATGTAACGTTATGCACTCATGTTTACTAACATTTACCATCTATTTGAATGGGCAAATGTTACCTAGAAGTCCACGAGAATTATCTAATGTATCTAACTTGTCAACATGTTGTTTGCTAACAGGCATTAACAGTAGCTAAAGTAGTTAGCTAACTAGATAACGTTAGCTAATATTTTGTCAACTTTACTGACTAGAGTAAAATGTGGCTACCTAGCTAGTTGAGGAGACCTTAACAGTAGTAATGTTCTTTCAACTGACTTTCACTTTTCAAAAATACTTTTACCAGACTTGCATATTTAAATCGCTTGCCTTGGTAACAATTGAACGACCATCTCGTTTGAGTTACGGTTGGCTAACTGGTTAGCTTGCTAAACGTATCAAGACATTTTAATTTAGCAAACATTACGTAAATTACACTTACCCATAGAGGTTATATTTTTCACTAAAAGTAAATTATAGCTATGTGTATCTGTTAACTTGACTAACAGATTAATCTGTAACGGACACCAACATCGTCGACTCAAATGAAAACAAAGATGGATTTGCAGAACTTTCGTCTCCCCCTTGGAAGGTCCCGCTCTTAGACACACGTGCGCTGTGATAGGCTACAGAACCGTACGTAACCGTACGTAACAACGTTTAGTTGTATCATTGGCCAATCAACGAAGATGCATGTTTGATATAATTCGAAATGTCCAATGTCGGAACGTTTCATATAATTTTATCAAAATGGTGGATAAATTAAGGTAGTTCACTCAGGCAGGTTGCCGTTGAAATAAAAGCCCTGGAATGACATTGACCTCATCCCGTCAGTAGATCATGCCTGGCTATTATTTAAAAGTGCCTTCCTCACCATCTTAAATAAGCATGCCCCATTCAAAAAATGTAGAACTAGGAATAGATATAGTCCTTGGTTCACTCCAGACCTGTCTGCCCTTGACCAGCACAAAAACATAATGTGGTGTACTGCATTAGCATCGAATGCAACTTTTCAGGGAAGTTAGGAACAAATATACACAGACAGTTAGGAAAGTTAAGGCTAGCCTTTTCAAACAGAAATTTGCATCCTGTAGTACTAACTCAAAAAAGTTCTGGGACACTGTAAAGTCCATGGAGAATAAGAGCACCTCCTCCCAGCTGCCCACTGCTCTGAGGCTAGGAAACACTGTCACCACCGATAAATCCAGTATAATTGAGAATTTCAAAAAGCAATTCTCTACGGCTGGCCATGCTTTCCACCTGGCTACCCCTACCCTGGTCAACTGCCTGGATCCCTCCACAGCAACCCGCCAAAGCCCCCACCATTTCTCCTTCACCCAAATCCAGATAGCTGATGTTCTGAAAGAGCTGCAAAATCTGGACCCCTACAAATCAGCCGGGCTAGACAATCTGGACCCTCTCTTTCTAAAATGATCTGCTGAAATTGTTGCAACCCCTATTACTAGCCTGTTCAACCTCTCGTATCGTCTGAGATTCCCAAAGATTGGAAAGCTGCCGCGGTCATCCCCCTCTTCAAAGGGGGTGACACTCTAGACCCAAACTGCTACAGACCTATATCTATCCTACCCTGTCTTTCTAAGGTCTTCGAAAGCCAAGCTAACAAACAGATTACCGACCATTTCGAATCCCACCGTACCTTCTCCGCTATGCCATCTGGTTTCAGAGCTGGTCATGGGTGCACCTCAGCCACGCTCAAGGTCCTAAACGACATCATAACTGCCATCGATAAGAGACATTACTGCGCAGCCGTATTCATCGACCTGGCCAAGGCTTTCTACTCTGTCAATCACCACATTCTTATTGGCAGACTCGACAGCCTTGGTTTCTCAAATGATTGCCTTGCCTGGTTTACCAACTACTTCTCTGATAGAGTTCAGTGTGTCAAATCGGAGGGCCTGTTGTCCGGACCTCTGGCAGTCTCTATGGGGGTGCCACAGGGTTCAATCCTCGGGCCGACTCTCTTCTCTGTATACATTAATGATGTTGCTCTTGCTGCTGGTGATTCTCTGATACACCTCTACGCAGACGACACCATTCTGTATACTTCTGGCCCCTCTTTGGAAACTGTGTTAACTAACCTCCAGACGAGCTTCAATACCATACAACTCTCCTTCCGTGGCCTCCAACTGCTCTTAAACGCAAGTAAAACTAAATGCATGCTATTCAACCGATCACTGCCCGCACCTGCTCGCCCGTCCAGCATCACTACTCTGGACGGCTCTGACTTAGAATACGTGGACAACTACAAATACCTAGGTGTCTGGTTAGACTGTTAACTCTCCTTCCAGACTCACATTAAGCATCTCCAATCCAAAATTAAATCTAGAATCAGCTTCCTATATCGCAACAAAGCATCCTTCACTCATGCTGCCAAACATACCCTTGTAAAACTGACCATCCTACCGATCCTCGACTTCGGTGATGTCATCTATAAAATAGCCTCCAACACTCTACTCAACAAACTGGATGCAGTCTATCACAGTGCCATCCGTTTTGTCACCAAAGCACCATACACTACCCACCATTGCGACCTGTACGCTCTCGTTGGTTGGCCCTCGCTTCATACTCGTCGCCAAACCCACTGGCCACAGGTTATCTACAAGTCTCTGCTAGGTAAAGCCCCGCCTTATCTCAGCTCACTGGTCACCATAGCAGCACCCACTCGTAGCACGCGCTCCAGCAGGTATATCTCACTGGTCACCCCCAAAGCCAATTCCTCCTTTGGTCGTCTTTCCTTCCAGTTCTCTGCTGCCAATGACTGGAACGAACTGCAAAAATCTCTGAAGCTGGAAACACTTATCTCCCTCACTAGCTTTAAGCACCAGCTGTCAGAGCAGCTCACAGATTACTGCACCTGTACATAGCCCATCTATAATTTTGCCCAAACAACTACCTCTTCCCCTACTGTATTTATTTATTTTGCTCCTTTGCACCCCATTATTTCTATTTCTACTTTGCACATTCTTCCACTGCAAATCTACCATTCCAGTGTTTTACTTGCTATATTGTATTTACCTCGCCACCATGGCCTTTTTTGCCTTTACCTCCCTTATCTCACCTCATTTGCTCACATCGTATATACTTATTTTTCTACTGTATTATTGACTGTATGTTTTGTTTATTCCATGTGTAACTCTGTGTTGTTGTATGTGTCGAATTGCTATGCTTTATCTTGGCCAGGTCGCAGTTGCAAATGAGAACTTGTTCTCAACTAGCCTACCTGGTTAAATAAAGGTGCATTTTTTATTTTTTTTAAGTGTCAGTTGCGGTCTACTTAACTGGGTGTCTCCCATAGACACCAATGCAATCAATAGCAGCTGGGTAGTCTACTTAGTTCAATAACTGTCAGTAGCCACGTTTCCATTCAGTTTTTATGCGAGTAAAGTCATACTGTATACAAAAACATAATCACGACATCTGTGATGGAAACAGGTCGTTTCGGTACAATTTTATATATGCCGACAGATCATTTATTCACTCTGCTCTGAAATCGCAGTAGGTAGCAAACAACATCAGACGAGAGTGGCTAACAGGCATTAACAGTAGAATAACGAATTAATTGACAAACACCAGTTGAATATGACCGGTGTCAGTAAACATCGACAAAAAAGCGCAATTAAATTGTTGCAAGCATCACATTTAGTCACCAACGCTCTGGATAACATGAAAACAGCCTAACCAGCTCTGCTTGGGCAAGTAAAATGGTCAGAGTGAGGTGTTCTCAGCTACTTCCAGACACAAATGAGAGAACACCCAGTGATGCCAATTTAGCAACTTTTCAGACTACCCTGGCAACTTTTTTTGAAACGGCACCTAGCAACAAATTTAGCTACTTTAAAAAATGTATTTGGAACTTTTAGCAACTTTTGAAAAGTGACTCAGCTCGTGTACAGGCAGCAGCAATTTCAGTAAATTGCGAATCAATGTTGGCTGACTGCAGCAGCAGTAGTACGGGTTCGACGAGCCTAACCCAATGAATATAGTTGGTCACGAATGTTTGATCTTGAACAGAACTTACATCAATCAACATGTCTCAATCAAAATTGTACAGAGAAGAGTGGGAGTCTGTCTGTACCTGAACAAATGTCAAATCATTATTTCTGCCGACATGGACAGTCAATTTGAGTAATGTTATTGTGTATTCTACGTAATGACGCAATTTTACGTTATTACGCAATGACATCGCAACGTAATTTAGCAACTTTTAGCAACAAATCAACGTGCCTCTAGCAATTTACCCAGAAAATTAGTTGGCAACACTGAGAAAAGTAGCTAGCCAATGTTAGCCAGTTAGCTTGGCTGCTGTTGTGAGGTCAGAATGCTCGGATCAACCCTACTCCTCCGCCAGAGCATTCGGTGTGCCCTCTGAAGGCTCCAAGAGCGAAACACTCTGAATTTATGAATGGACAATCTGACCATGCTGAATTTACGAACGGCCAGATGGCACTCTGGCACTCCAGATTTAATTTAGGAACACACCCTACATGGTGGGATCTTTTTGTGTCAATAAAATGAATTATGCAATAAATGGTGGTGACTTTTTTTGCCAAAGTTTACTGACACTGGCCCCATATTCAACAGGTATTGAGCGTTTGTAAATTCATCACTTATTCTGCAGTCTGGCACACTCAGACGAGAGTGCTCTGAAATCGGAGTAGATAACCTGAGTTAATTTACGAACACACCCTTGGAGTCATGCGAGGATATGACGTGTGGTCCTCCCACTGTGACTCAGGTAACCATGCAGTTTATTAGGCTAGAGATCAAATAAATGATGATGAATTTCAGAGTGGTAAAAGTGCAAATAATATATACTTAATTCGATGTTGGACAGAATATACCTAATGGAAACAGATTATTTTTACTTGAAATTATTATTACATATTTACTTGTGTTATTCAAACACTATTGAATTGGGAAATAATCATTACAAATAATGTCAGATTGACGAATGTTTCTAACAACTCAAATACCTCATAAATTAATCAATGACTCCTTTTCAATTATTCTGGTGACATGATGATCGATGCTTGGCTGCCGTTTGACTAATAAAAATAATCTGTCTCTTTTTCCATAATCTCATGATGTCGTAGTAGTCTACACCAGCACTGTATCTTCCATCTGTTAGCTAGAGCTCACTAAATCATCACACACATTACCTGACACCCTAGACCTACTTTAATTTGCATACCAACCCATCCATTGAAGATGCAATCGCCATCACACTGCACACTGTCCTATCCGGACAAGAGGAATACCTATGTAAGAATGCTGTTCATTTGACTATAACTCAGCCTTCAACATCATAGTACCCTCCAAGCTCATCATTAAACTCGGGGCCCTGGGTCTGAACCCCGCCCTGTGCAACTGAGTCCTGGACTTCCTGACGGGCCCAGGGGTTGAAGGTAGGTCACAACACCACTACGCAGATGCGCAACACAGGTGTGTGCTCAGGGTGTGTGCTCAGCCCCCTCCTGTACTCCCCGTTCACCCATGACTGCATGGCCACGCACACCTCCAACTCAATCATGAAGTTTGCAGACAATAGGAGTAGGCTTGATTACCAGCTTACAGGGAGGTGAGGGCCCTGGCAGACTGGTGCCAGGAAAATAACCTCTCCCTCAACGTCAACAAAACAAAGGAGCTGATTGTGAACTTCAGACAGCAGAGGGAGCAGGCCCCTATCCACATCCATGGGACCGCAGTGGAGAAGGTGAAAGCTTCATGTTACTCAGCGTACACATCACTGACATGGTCCACTGACAGACAGTGTGGTGAAGGCGGCGCAACAGCACCTCTTCAACCTCAGGAGGCTGAAGAAATTCGACTTGGCCCCTAAGACCCTCAAACTTTTACAGATGCACAATTGAGAGCATCCTGTCGGGCTGTATCACCTCCTGGTATGGCAACTGCACCTCCAGCAACCGCATGGCTCTCCAGAAGGTGGTGCGGTCTGCCCAACGCACCACCGGGCGCATACTGCCTGCCCTCCAGGAAACATACAGCACCCAATGTCACAGGAAGGCCAAAAAGATAAAGGACATCAACCCCCTGAGCCACGTTAACCACGCTGTCATCCAGGAGCGGTCACTACAGGTGCATCAAAGCTGGGACAGAGAGACTGAAAAACAGCTTCTATCTCAAGGCCATCAGGCTGTTAAATAGCCATAACTAGCAGGCTACGACCCGGTTATTTAGCCCTGCACCTTAGGGTCTGCTGCTCTATGTACAGTTGAAGTCGGAAGTTTACATAAACTCGTTTTAATGACTCCAACCTAAGTGTTTCAACCACTCCACAAATTTCTTGTTAACAAACTATAGTTTTGGCAAGTCGGTTAGGACATCTACTTTGTGCATGTCACAAGTCATTTTTCCAACAATTGTTTACGGATTATTTCACTTATAATTCACTGTATCACAATTCCAGTGGGTCAGAAGTTTACATACACTAAGTTGACTGTGCCTTTAAACAGCTTGGAAAATTCCAGAAAATGTCATGGCTTTTGAATCTTCTGATAGGCTAATTTACATCATTTGAGTCAATTGGAGGTGTACCTGTGGGTGTATTTCAAGGCCTTCAAACTCAGTGCCTCTTTGCTTGACATCATGGGGAAATCAAAATAAATCAGCCAAGTCCTCAGAAAAAAAATTGTAGACCTCCGCAAGTCTGGTTCATCCTTGGGAGCAATTTCCAAACGCCTGAAGGTACCACATTCATCAGTACAAACAATAGTATGCTAGTATAAACACCATGGGACCATGCAGCCATCATACCGCTCAGGAAGGAGAAGCATTCTGTCTCCTAGAGATGAACATACTTTGGTGCGAAAAGTGCAAATCAATCCCAGAACAACAGTAACGGACCTTGTGAAGATGCTGGAGGAAACGGGTACAAAAGTATCTATATCCACAGTAAAACGAGTCCGATATCGACATAACCTGAAAGGCCGCTCAGCAAGGAA
The DNA here is from genome assembly GCF_016432855.1 of Salvelinus namaycush. NCBI lineage: Eukaryota > Metazoa > Chordata > Actinopteri > Salmoniformes > Salmonidae > Salvelinus > Salvelinus namaycush. The sequence goes on from NC_052330.1 coordinate 33,831,323, forward strand.
GCCACTGCTCCAAAACCGCCATAAAAAGCCAGACTATGGTTTGCAACTGCACACGGGGACAAAGATTGTACTTTTTGGAGAAATGTCTTCTGGTCTGATGAAACAAAAATAGAACTGTTTGGCCATAATGACCATCGTTATGTTTGGAGGAAAAAGGGGGAGGCTTGTAAGCCGAAGAACACCATCCCAACCATGAAGCACGGGGTGGCAGCATCATGTTATGGGGGTGCTTTGCTGCATGAGGGACTGGTGCACTTCACAAAATAGATGGCATCACAAGGAAGGAAAATTGTGTGGATATATTGAAGCAACATCTCAAGACATCAGTCAGGAAGTTAAAGCTTGGTTGCAAATGGGTCTTCCAAATGGACAATTACCCCAAGCATACTTCCAAATTTGTGGCAAAATGGCTTAAGGACAACAAAGTCAAGGTATTGGAGTGGCCATCACAAAGCCCTGACCTCAATCCTATAGAAAATGTGTGGGCAGAACTGAAAAAGCGTTTGTGAGCAAGGAGGCTTACAAACCTGACCTAGTTACACCAGCTCTGTCAGGAGGAATGGGCCAAAATTCACCCAACTAATTGTGGGAAGCTTGTGGAAGGCTACCTGAAACGTTTGACCCGTTAAACAATTTAAAGGCAATGCTACCAAATACTAATTGTGTGTATGTAAACTTCTGACCCACTGGGAATGTGATTAAAGAAATAAAAGCTTAAATAAATCACTCTACTATTATTCTGACATTTCACCTTCTTAAAATAAAGTGGTCATCCTAACTGACCTAAAACAGGAAATTTTTACTAGGATTAAATGTCAGGAATTGTGTTAAACTGTGTTAAACTGTGTTTAAATGTATTTGGCTAAGGTGTATGTAAACTTCCGACTTCAACTGTACATAGACATGGAATCACTGGGCACTTTAATGTTTACATACTGTTTTACTAATTTCATATGTATATACTGTATTTAGTTAATGCCACTCCGACATCGCTCATCCTAATATTTATATATTTCTTAATTCCGTTCTTTTACTTTTAGATGTGTGTATTGTTGTTGTGAATTGTTAGATATTACTGCACTGTTGGAGCTAGGAACAGAAGCATTTCGCTACACCCGTAAAAACATCTGCTAATTGTGTATGTGACCAATAAAATTCTATTTGATTTAATATGGTGTCAAATCCGAAATCCGATTGAAAAGTCGAACGAGCACTAGATGGTGCGCATGAGCAAGATGAAACATTGCGTAACGTAAAAGTCAAAGGGTTGGAATACTTTCTGAATGCACTGTATGTCTCAAGAGAAAAGAATTTGCCCTTATTAAACTTCCCAGATAATTTTCGATCAATGGATGTCGATTTAACTTGTTTTGACGGCTATAATTAAGCATGGTGTGGTATATGGCCAATATACTACGGCTAATGGCTGTTCTTAGGACACAGCCCTCAGCCGTGGTAGGCCAACATCTCATTTCAGGGAAAAGTCCACAATGGAACTGACATTAGTGTTGTGAGCTTGTGTGGCCTACCACTACGCAACTGAGCCATTGTTGCTCCTAGATGTTTCCACTTCACAATAACAGCACTTAGCTGACTGAGGCAGCTCTAGCAGGGTAGACATTTGATCAACTGACTTGTTGGAAAGGTGGCATCCTATGACAGTGCCACGTTGAAAGTCAACTGAACTCTTCAGAAGAGGCCATTCTACAGCCAATGTTTTGTCTATGGAGATTGCATGGCTGTGTGTGCTCCTTGATTCTATACACCTGCCTGAAACATGTGTGGCTGAAATAGCCAAATCCACATACTTTTGTATATATAGTGTATTTCTGTATTTCATTTTCTATACATTTGCAAAAATTTCTAAAAACATTTTTCACTTTATCATCATGGGGAATTGTGTGTAGATGGATGAGAATTCTACTTGTTTAAATACATTTTCAATTCAGGCTGTAACAATGTGGAATAAGGGGTGTGAAAACTTTCTGAAGTCACTGTAAATCATTGGTCGTGACGTGCTTATCTGACCTCCTTTACTCGCATAATAAAGGTTAGATGATAACCTGGTTACAAAAAGATCTCACCATGTCAAAACGGACAACTTATCTGTCAGCGTTCATAAAAGTGTACCAAAGCTTCCGGTTTCCATCATCTCTTGTGATTTTTTTTCTTCTTCTTTTTTACACATATGACTATACTCACATAACTGTGGATGGAAACATGGTTTATGACTGAGATGTATTTGTCCCACCTACATTATTAAGATGAATGCACTATGTTACCCTGGATAAGAGTCTGCTAAATGACTAAAATGTAAAATAATATGCTGCCAGAGATCCCATAGACTCCCATTGTGCTCAGACATGCTGACGGTGATCTTAATACAGAGTGGCTTGGAGAAGAGACAGACAGACAAGTACAAATACAGAGGCTAATTTGTTTATTTATTTAAAATACAGAATATTTGCATTTAAAGCCGAAGCAACTACGCTGGGGGTAAAAATCACAAATTCTGTCTTTTGATTTCACTGCTATTTGAGTGCCCAAAAAAAAAAAAAAAAAAAAACATTGATCTCATCTAAATAAAAGCAAAAGGTCAAATAAGTTTTTTTTTTAAATCATAAAGACCTGGTGACCGGATGACATAGGAAAATGAGCTCATCTATTGATTGATAATGAGTAGACAATCAATAACAGACTCCTAACAATATGAAGGTCTCCAATTAGAAGCAGCAGGATCAATACAAGGACATTGTGATGGAGCTAGCCACTGCACGGTCTGTCTGGTGCCAGGACACAGAGTCCAGTCATAACAAAAACACTCAAAGGAGATACATTTTTTATTTTTACACAGATTATTTCCCTTAAAATAGCAAGGTTTCCATCCAATTGGAGACAGATTTTAATGCGAATATTCTAAAATCTGCATTAAAAACAATCTTCATATTTTCCCACCTGGGATGAGTTTTCATAAATGGACTTGTTGATAAAATAATGTGCGTGATGACACAGTGACACATAATAACTTTTGCGCTTAAATTCCAATGTAACGTTACCGAATAAAAAAAACAATAAAAAACAAACAAAAGTTAAATGGTATTCCATTTTCTTTTCAACTCTGCTGACAGTTGTCACAAAATGTTTTGCGTTCTATAGTGAATGTGTCCACTCTGGGTCTTGGCAGTGCTCTCTAGCCACCAGCTCACAGATACAGTGCGGGTAAAACTACCTACATGATGAGATTTATCATGGACAAAAGAGTGAGATTATTTTTTACTTGTCAAAACGGCAGTCAAGCATCGATCATCATGTCACCAGAATAAGACCCTCAATATTTATTGGAAAGGAGCATCAAGATCATTACTGTGCACATTCACCACCCTGTGAAGTTCCATCAGAACTTATTTCATCTGTAGTCTAATAAACTGCGTGGGTTTACCCAGTCGTAGTGGGAGGACCACACAACATATCGCGTGACTCCAAGTTCACTTCGATATGATGGTTATTATATCAATATTTGCGCATAGAGGCATTTCCACCGCAATTTCCCGCATAAACACTTTTACAGACACAAAAAGATCTGACGTTGTCCAGCGTATTTTGTTCTGTTCGCAAATTTAATAATTACAATTTTTTCAATCCCACATGCACTTTACCGGCATTAAAAGGTTGGATGGAAACCTGGTTAGTTTTATTTGGCATTTTCCCCTTCACGTGGAGGAGCATGGAATGAGTCCATTCAAAAAATATATTGCTCATTGACAGGGTGACAATTATCTAGTTGTGACGCTAGATTACTACCATTTAGCAGAAGCACTGCACAGACCTACCGTTTAGCAGAAGCACTGCACAGACCTACTGTTTAGCAGAAGCACTGCACTTGTGGAGTTTCAGATTCTGTCTATTTGCATAGGCCTTCCCACAGATGTCGCACACGAATGGTTTGACACCAGTGTGCACATGTCGCTCGTGATATTTTAGATGACTTGACTGGGTGAACCTTTTCCCACATTGATCACACTCAAACGGTTTCTCCCCTGTGTGAATGAGCATGTGAGCTTTAAGTGTAGGATTGCTAAAGAAACCTTTCCCACAAACGCTACATTGACATGGTTTCTTCCCTGTGTGTGTGACCATATGATTTTTTAGTGTATAACGTCTTGGAAAAACTTCCCCACAAATCTCACACTTGAAAGAAGGCTTTTCTTCACCGTCTGTGTGCGTGTTTAGTTTATGTATGGTTAGGGTTCCGGACTGGGTAAAACTTTTCCCACAAAGGTCACAGTGATAGAGTTTCTCACCTGTGTGCGTTATCTCGTGTCTTTTGCAATTACCCGAGGAATGAAACTTTTTGCCACAAACGTCACACGAAAAGGGTTTTTCTTCCTTGTGTCTCCTCATGTGTTTATACAGATGGTCTCTTTTGGCGAAACATTTGCCACACACGTCGCAGACGAAGCATTTCTCTGGCGTTTCTCCAGGGTGGCTGGCTACCATGTGCTTTCTGAGAGCATGTCCATTGTTGAAACGTTGGCCACATACAGTACAGCTATGATCCTTCTCTTTATGAGTCATCATATGGGTTTTTAAGGACACAGCGGTGAAGAACGTTTTGCCGCACGTCTCGCAGCAATACTTCCTCTCCCCGGAGTGTGTTCCCTGGTGATAAGACAATCCTTCTCTGGTCTTTAAAACCTTTGGGCAGGAAGAGCAGCTGAATGTCCTCCGCTTTACAATGCACTTGTGCCTTTCCCCAACAAACTTTTTTTCGCACACTGCGCACGTGACCGTCTTCTCAGTTTTGTGACGTTTCTTGTGTGACTGCAAAGTACATTTCTGGCGAAACACCGCATCGCAATCGGTACAACTGAAGGTGTTCTCTTGGTGTTTAATGGAATGTTTCGCTAGCTGTTTAGCCAGATTAAAACCTTTCCCACAATGAGAGCATCTGTAAGATTTCGTGTGGGACTGAAGGTGTCTCGTCAGATACCATTTCTCCTTGAAACATTTCCCACAGTGGGAACAGATGAGGGGCCCCTGGTGGGCGGCGTCTGCAGAATCTCCACATTGGACATCTTGCTCTTCCCCATCCCTACCTGCGTCTTGTTTGTCTGGTTCCGATGCAGATCTAGGTTGAAGAGAAAAAGGTTAAGACAAGAGGATTCTAATATCCCATAACTCTTTGCATAAATGAGGAAAAATTCTTAAAATAAAAAATAAAAAAAGGGAGTGGTGCTAGTTAGCAACAGCGCTGAATCTGTTTATTTTCCAAAAGCTACCATATGGAATTATTAGGGTTGTCCTAACCTGGGTATCTTCAACCTAGATGCAGATGGTGCCTGAGGGTCAAGGTGATCATCCTGGCTGGGGTCAACTTCAGGGAGCCATTCCTCGTCTGATGAAGGTGAGGGCAGGGGGGCAAAGCCAGGGTCCTCCTCCTGACTATCAGACTCAGAAGATCCCTCATCTGTAAAACAGAGAAGGTCATTGTGGTTGTTGCTGTGCAGAAGAAAATCGGAGATGTAACTGGTTTCAGGAAACTAGGCATATGGCTCGCATCACTATTTCACCTTAGAGGCATTTGAATGTAAACAAAATGTATTATTTTTAAATCAAAAATGTGTTTTTTGGCAGAAATGCCTTCTGGAACATGTTAACTTTAATTTGCCTTAATAACAAACTTGTATGCCATCTGTAAATATGAATACAATTGTTATATTAGAAGCCTAGGTGGTTTAGCCACAGAAAAAGGGAGGAGCCTTCCCGCTAGCCATAATTGGCTGAGATAATGAATGGGCAGGACATGCCGAGAGATGAGTTTGGATTGGTCTGCCATGTAGCACGCTTGTGTCTATAACATGAGCTGGTCAGTATGTGTAGGTACTCCTTTCTAACGCAGCTTTGTTTTTAAAGATATCACGTAGTAGAACTACAAAAGTGTTGCTCTTCACGTTCTGGAGGACCGAGTTTTGAAATCAGTGGAATTAGGAGTATGATAGCTACGGAGAATGTAGAAAATTCTGGCGTTTGATTGCAAATATGCAGACGGAGTCAAAAAAGAGAACACATAGATTGCTGTTGTATAAAACACCTGCCTCTGGATTACATCTTCAAACACCGTGACAGAGAGGGAGAAGTTTCCATCCATGTATACGGGTAAGATAGTCTAGCTTTCTACATTTTCAGATATGTTTAATCTTTGCCAGAAAGTAAATTCAAGTTAAAGCGTACTGTTAGCTAGCTAAAGTTACAAATAATATTACCACACGATTATACACCTATCTAAGAGCCATTTGCATAGCTAGTTATAGCCTAATGTTAGCTAGTTGGTTAGCTACCTGCAGATTCATACAGGGTAGCAACGTCACGAGTTGGGATTGTGGTTCATTGTTTATGTCAATTTTTATTTTTATTTTTAAGACTCCACTACGCAAGTAACAATTTCACTACACCTTCTGTATCCTGTACAAGTGACAAATAAACTTTTATTTGATATAGTATGTGTTTACCAGAGACGGTGATGTGTAGAACATGATCTGCACCAAAGTCAAATGAGGCTATAACGTTTGTCTCATTGGCCTGTGTCCAAGTTCTAAAATTCTCCAGTAGAACGCCTTGCTTTTATTTCGTCGCACTCACAACCGTAAGCTACGTTCTGTAATTGGCTCACCATTAACAAGTAAATAATGATCTTGTTGTGAGTTTATTTTCCTGTAATAATGAAGACACATGAGCTAAAAGTGAAGATGTTGTCAGCTATATGATATGGTCATTATTTGAACTGGCTAGCCATCTAACTAACAAGCTACAAACTAACCAAAACATTGTTTAGAATGTTGCTTTTTAGTTGCCTGGATAGATAGATTGACATATACCGAATTCATAGTTTTAAATGGGTGGTTTATTTGTGTTAAAATACACTAGTTATGCTATTTTGGATCACCAGGCCGGTGATGTCATGCAGCCTGTAGTTTTTGTGTTTATACTTTTTCATAAAGACAAGTTTGATTTCGGAACAACAATAGAACGTTCATTATGTCACTGCTACAACTGTCAATAGACAGCCTTTAGTCTTGAAATCTTTGGTTGTTTAGTACACGGCCTCACATGTGAATCCTTAAAGAGATGGGTGGGGCTAAGGCTTAAGAGGGTATGAACAATGCTGAATGGGTGTAGACAAAGTAGAGCTCTCCAATAGGTTTACTAAAAGATTCAAGGGGCATTTTCTCAAAAGTGAAATTACAAGTTTATCAACTTTCAAAGCAGGATTACTTTCCCATTGTTCCTCAACTGTAGTGTATGATATACCATTTTCTAGCTCCGAGTCTCTACTTTTATCCAATGTAAAAAAATATATTAAAAAAAATTAACAATTTCAAATTTTGCTACATAAGACTGAATCAAGCCGGTCGGTCACAAATTATTTAACTGTAGCAACAACAAAAATATGTACACAATGTTGTAATATAATTGATGTTACACAGGAATAGGAAACTGTACTTGGAACATCCATAGAGTTAAATAGGACTCTAGATGGATAAAACCTGTTTTGGCATGGACATTGCCATTTAGGGCTTCCACCATTTTTAAGTAGTCAACTGGGTGGGACTTCCTATGGTTAAGGAAGGATCACGATTCCATTCGGGTCATCAGGAGGGATCAGCCAATGAATTATACTTGGTCAACAAACATTCCATAACTGCAGGTTCCAGTAAATCGCCAACCTTGGCTTTCTACCTGTTTAAACACAATCTAGGTGTCAGTATACACTAGGGTTGGGCTGTACTCCGTTCCTTTTTTCCCTCTTGAAACTCCCCAGTCCTTAACAATTACAAGCATACGTAAAAAACACAACGCAGCCACCACTATGCTTGAAAAATGTGGAACTCAGTAATGTGTTGTATTTGCACTAAACATATCACTTTGTATTCAAGACAAAAGGTTACTTGCTTTGACATTTGTTGCAGTATTACTTTAGTGCCTTGTTGCAAACAGGATGCATGTTTTGGAATATTTGTATTCTGTACAGGCTTCCTTATCTACACTCTATCAATTACAGTGCATTTGGGAAGTATTCAGACCCCTTCACTTTTTCCACATTTTGTTATGTTACAGCCTTATTCTAAAATGGATTCATATAGTTTTCCCCCCCTCATCAATACCCCATAATGACAAAGCATAAATAAGGTTAGAATTTTTTGCGCATTTACTACAAAAAAAATTCACATAAGTATTCAGACCCTTTACACAGTACTTTGTTGAAGCACCTTTGGGAGCGAGTACAGCCACGAGTCTTTTTGGCTATGACGATACAAGCTTGGCACACCTATAGGATTTGATTTATATTTGGGGAGTTTCTCCCATTCTTCTCTGTAGATCCTTGAAAGCTGTCAGGTTGGATGGGGAGCGTTGCTGCACAGCTATTATCAGGTCTCTCCAGAGATGTTGGATCGGGTTCAAGTCCGGGCTCTGGCAACTCAAGGACATTGAGACTTGTTCCGAAGCCCCTCCTGCGTTGTCTTGGCTGTGTGCTTAGAGTCGTTGTCCTGTTGGAAGGTGATCCTTTGCCCCAGTCTGAGGTCCTAAGCGCTCTGGAGCAGGTTTTCATCAAGGATCTCTCTGTATTTTGCAACGTTCATTTTTCCCCCGATTCTGACTAGTCTCCCAGTCCCTGCCGCTGAAAAACATCCCCACAGCATGATGCTGCCACCACCATGCATCACCGTAGGGATGGTATTGGCCAGGTGTTGAGCGGTGCCTAGTTTCTGCCATACATGAGGCTAGGCATTCTGGCCAAAGAGTTCAATCTTGGTTTCATCAGACCTGAAGAGCTTTTTCTCATGGTCTGACTGTCCTTTAGGTGCCCTTTGGCAAACTCCAAGTGGGCGGTCATGTGCCTTTCACTGAAGAGTGGCTTCCATCTGGCCACTAACATAAAGGCTTGATTGGTGGAGTGCTGCAGAAATGGTTGTCCTTCTGGAAGGTTCTCCCATCTCCACAGAGGAACTCTGGAGCTCTGTCAGAGTGACCATCGGGTTCTTGGTCACCTCCCTGACTAAGGCCCTTCTCCCCCGATTGCTCCGTTTGGCCAGACGGCCAAGTCTAGGAAGAGTCTAGGTGGATCGAAATGTCTTCCATTTAAGAATAACAGAGGGCACTGTGTTCTAGGGGACCTTCAATGCTGCATACATTTTTTGGTACCCTTCCCCAGATCTGTGCCTCGACACAATCCTGTCTCAGAACTCCTTTGACCTCATGGCTTGGTTTCTGCTCTGACATGCAGTCAACTGTGCAGTGGTGGGAAAAGTATGCAATTGTAAATGTATGCGAAAGTAAAGATCACTTTTACTTGATTCATTTTCTATTAAGTGAAAGTCACCCAGTAAAATACTACTTGAGTAAAAGTCTAAAAGTATTCGGTTTTAAATATACTTACGTATCAAAAGTAAAAAATAATTTAAAAATCCGGGATTTTTTTTGTTGACGGATAGCCAGTGGTACACTAACACTCCGACATAATTTACAAATTAAGCATTTGTGTTTAGTGAGTCTATCAGATCAGTGGCAGTAGGGATGACCAGGGATGTTCTCTCCATAAGTGTGTGAGTTGGACCATTTTCTGTCCTGCTAAGCATTCAAATGTAACAAGTACTTTTAGGTGTGAGGGAAAATGTATGGAGTAAAAAGTACATTATTTTCTGCATGAATGTAGTGAAGTAAAAGTTGTCAAAAATATAAAATATTAAAGTACAGATGCCCCAAAAAAACTTCTTAAGTAGTACTTTAAAGTATTTTTACTTAAGTACTTTACACCACTGCAACTGTGGGACCTTATAGTACCTTTTCAAGTCCAATCAATTGAAGGGTATAATTATTTGCTGGATATTGGTGGGAACTGAAACACACTGTCATGCACGTCGATCCAGAGCAGCCCAAACATGCTCAATGGGTGACATCTGGTGAGTATGCAGGCCATGGAAGAACTGGGACATTTTCAGCTTCCAGGAATTGTGTACAGATCCTTGCGACATGAGGCCGTGAACTAATCATGCTGAAAAAGGAGGTGATGGCAGCGGATGAATGGCACGACAATGGACCACATGATCTTGTCACTGTCTCTCTGTGCATTCAAATTGCCATCGATAAAATGCAAGTGTTAGCTGTCCGTAGCTTATGCCTGCCCATACGATAACCCCACCGCCACCACGGGGCACTCTGTTCACAAGGTTGACATCAACAAACCACTCACCCACATGACGCCATAAACGTGGTCTGTGGTTGTGAGGCCGGTTGGACGTACTGCCAAATTCTCTAAAATTAACATTCAATTCCCTGGGAATAGCTCTGGTGGACATTCCTGCAGTCAGCATGCCCAATGCATGCACCCTCAAAACTTGAGACATCTGTGGCATTGTGTTGTGTGACAAAACTGCACATTTTAGAGTGGCCTTTTATTGTCCTCAGCACAGGGTGCACCTGTGTAATGATCATGCTGTGTAATCAGCTTCTTGATATGCCACAACTGTCAGATGTATGGATTCTCTTGGCAAAAGAGAAATGCTCACTAACAGGGATGTAAACTAAATGTCTGGGATCTTTTATTTCGGTTCATGAAACATGGGACCAACACTTAATTAAAGCAAGTCTAAGATCGGTAAATACATTCTATGTGCACTAGTTCTATGCTTACCTTAAGTTCAGTTTTTGCTTCTTACTTTCAGCAAATACAATATTTTAGTGGTACAATGATTATTTACATGTTGCTTGTTATGTCAAACTGAAATAAAGCAAACTATTCTAATTTTAGCAAACAGCAAACGGTGGAGTGGTTCCTTCATAGAGCATCTTTAAATTCAGGCTGTAACAATAAAATGTGGATAAGGTCAACAAGTGTGAATACTTTCTCTAGGCAAAGCGATATCTCTCATTCTCTATGCGCTTCCCATGCTCTCACAGACTCTGTAATGGGACAGATACAATGTTGCGTCCTTTAACTCTCTCCTATGGGAACATCCACAACCATAAATTAACAATCAATTTAAAAAACAACCACAAATGACTCACCCTTTACGGCTCCTTTTTGAGTCTCAACTGCTTCTCTAATATCTCCTGGACAGATTATAATTACACGTGATTTTACTTCTGGGTTATGCAAGTTTACTGCTTCTCCACCACTTGTGCCTTCTCCACCAGTCTTCTCCACCGCTCTCACCTCCATCTCGTCCACAGTCATTAGTAATGATATTTTCTCCATCGAGCTTTTACGCAACACTTCCATGAATGACGCAAACTCTATCTGAAATATTAATAACAACAACAATTGCCTGAATTACTGATACCGTCACTGACCATTCAACATACACACTCACTGCCCCGTTTATAGAACATCTGAAGAAATATCTTCCAGACCAGGGCTATCCTACTCTGTTCCTGGAGAGCTACCCTCATGTAGGTTTTCGTTTCAACCCCAGTTGTAACTCACATGAGAACCCGGTGCGCTAGATTAGGGTTAGAGCGAAACCCCACAGGACGGTAATACTCCAGGAACAGGGTTAGGGAACTCTGTTATAGGCTAACATTAGATAACTAAATGTCCAAAAAAAGTATCCATAGAGAATGACAGAGGCCTCTAGTAACCAACAAGACGATTTAGCATGGGCAGCGACATTTAAAGATTCCACCATGCTCCTGACATTTTAAAGTAGTCAACTGCGTGGGGTTTCCTATGGGTTGTAGCCTCAATGGCGCTACCCATGCAGTCACAGACCCTAGTATGGCACATATATAAAAAAAATTGTCCTCTATCCATCTCTACGGTTTGATCACAGATTATTGGTTTGATGATGCACTTCTCACTCACTTTGTTGGTTGTATTCACACGCTCCATTTCTCTCTTCAGGAAACGATTGTCTTTATTCTCCAAAACAGCAGCACACACGTCGAGAAGTCGCTCCATCTCGCTAACTGTTGATTCAACTAATAACCCCATAATTTGGGATAACTGTGTCTGAAATATATCTGTGCTCGACATGACTGCTAGCTAGTTATCTCAGAAATAGCCTACTTTGAAAATGTGTAGTTTGCTTCTTTTCCGCTGTCTAATGTTTCCGGCCTTACGCTGTATTATTGTCCGAAATGAAACACGCAATGGAGAAGAAATGTTCCTACCATTTTCTGTAACATTGGGTGTATTCACTAGGAACCAACCGAAACGGCGAGGGACCTACCTGAATTAGTCCAGTAGAAACTCACGTTTCCGTTGCAAAACGTATATTACTAATCATTACAGCCCTGGTGAACATGTTGTATGTAGAATTAGGATACACAATGCGCTCCTACCAGTGGCGTGGAATTTGTTATATAATTAAACATACACATTTGTCATAAGTATTTCAAACTAATACCGTGATGTATTGAAAAATACACATATTGTGAGCTGACAAAAATTAAGACAAAGGTGTTGTTCACAGTGTTACTAAAGCTAGATGTCAGCTGCGGATAAATGTGGTTGTCTTTATACTCTCATACTTCAATCGTAGGCCTTTTGTTATGATGCTGCCACAGTTAAGACTAGAGTCCTTCATTGTAACAATTACGAAGTGGACTCCCTGCATCTGTTTTGGAAAAAGCTGAGGGATATGGGCCTTGAGAAATGTAACCACTCTCAAATTCATAGACAAAGCTATGGATACAAATACTGACCATCCATGATATCAAAATGATAGTTTTAACCGTGTTTTGAGGCTAACGCAGTGTTTGTTTACATTTACATTGTTTATAAAAATTGGAGTAAAACAAGCTTTTGTGTTCGATCTGCTGGGGTACAGGAGATGAACTAAGCTCATGAAGCTCATAGCTCATATCTCGCATTTACAATATTCTATTGTATAAATGTCATACAATAAAATATATAATGAATTTATCAATTATTCATGTAGAGAGACTAAGGATTCTAGCTTTAAATTAGCATAGAAAATATTGTAAACGGCATAATTTTTGTGTCCAACTGTTCTCCACTGTTAGCATTGACCCCGGGGCAGCCTTAAACATTACTCTAGTCCAGGCTCCAGAGGATAATCTCAGTGATTAATAACAGTGATATGTCATATACAGTTTCCAGTTATTAATAATTCCAGGATTAGATTGTCTCTAGAGCATTATGGGTCGGTTTCCCGGACACAGATTAGTCCAGAGCAGGACTTAAAGTTGTTCTCAATATAATATTGGATTTTAGTTCCGGACTACTCTGCGTATGGGAAACCCACCCGATAGGTCTACCAGGGACAGAGTCTTTATTGTAGTGAACTACATTTTTTTTAGTGGGTACCTTACAAAACAACATTTTAGAAGAGTGTTTTGCTTTAAGAATAACGTATTTATTATGTCACACTTCAAGAAAAACGTCAGTCTGGTACATCAATGAGGTGCTTTTGGGCGCTACAGTAGGTTTTCTGATTGAATCAATATTCAATTTGCCTGAAAAGAAAACAAAGAATGCACACGTTTGAAAAGAAGAGATGCTGCACCACAACCAATTGTTTTTTCAACATCACTGGCTGATAGGTTGTGTGTGTGGTGTGTGTGTGTGTGTGTGTGCTTGCATGCATCTGTGTGTGTGTGTGTGTGTGTGCTTGTGTGTGTGTGTGTGTGCGCGCACGCATGTGAGTGTGTTTGGGTGTGTGAGACTCAGACCCTGCATTGAGAGGAAAAGATATCTGTCATTGGTATGTGAAATATGATTATGGAATATGGAGTGCCTCTCCTGATAGATAAAAACCAGTGAAACCTATCTTCTACAGGTAATGAACTATATTTATGACTTACTGATAAGAGTTATAGCTCACAGACATCTGCATACACATACAGTGGAATAATAGTGGGTATTATTAATATCAATACAAAATACTTACGATATATTGTCATGACTTTTAGGAACCACTGGTGTGGGCAACAATTTAATTCCTTCAGCTAGTTCTGTAGAGCATTCAGTCCTCTAAATACATGGTGTGAGTGTGTGTGTGTGTGTGTGTGTGTGTGGTAGATGGGAAACGGGAGGTTGTAAACTACATAACGACTCCAACAACAGTTAGTGCTTTATTCACCATGTGTTTTGTAACTGAATGGTGCTTCTGTGAGGTTGCTGTTGTGTTGCTAATTATCACGTAGCTCTTGTAATTATCTCTAATTGGGGTCAAAGCCTCTCGTTTAGTTCTAAAGCGTGTGTGTGTGTGTGTGCTTGCATGCATCTGTGTGTGTGTGTGTGTGTTTGTCTGTGTCTCTGTGTGTGTCTGTGCGTTCGTATGTGTGTGTCAGCACCTCTCAGAGAGAGAGAGAGAGACATTCTCCACAGCATTTCAGTTCCATGCTCCATTTAATAGAAGACAGTTTTCATGAATCATTATTTGTTTCTCGACTGGAGCCGAGCTGTTATTGAAGTCCACAGTCTTCTTTTTCTCTCATTATCCTTATCTTTTAAAGCTTAGTGAACAGGAAATAAAATGACATGTCAATACATCTGTCTCCTGGGTTGACCCATGTTGACCTTTGGTTAGTCCACAGTTAAGAGTTTCTCCATGCCTTTTATTGCACCAAACAAGGAGCTTTTAATAGGAAATATGTGGGGAGCTGGTACATCTATGATTCCCAGAAAGTATTTCATACAAAATATGAATGACATATCCACATTCAAACGTCCACCCAGCTACTCTCAATAACCTACTCAACACATTATTTCTTCTCGATTCTTTGGTTCAGGGCTGGCTCCAGCCATAAGCGACATAAGCAATCGCTCAGGGGCCCCCTGCCACAAGCAGATTGACATAAAGTGTAGTCAACTTTGTTCTTAGGGCAGAAATAATCTGGTTGGTTTAGAACAAATCTGATTGGTTATTAAAAAGGTAAATGGGCGGAGTTTAACAGATGCACAACTTTTGCAAACATGGCAGAGGTTTGAAGTGAGAATCTTGAAAATAAAACTTTGAGTTAGTGGTTTTATATTTTTTTTTATTAATCATTGTTGTGTTACAGTAGTCAGACAAATAAGACAATATCTCTTAGATACAACTGGTCTGCTGACTTGAAGCAAAGTGTAAAATGTAGCAAGCTAGCAGCAACATGCTAAACTAGTCAGTGCAAGTTCTTAGCCTCTTAGCTACTCATGTTGAATGAATAAATAGAGTTAGCTAGCTAGGTCTCAAATATACAAGTAAGTCAGCTAACATTTGCTTTTTGAAATGTTAAGTTGAATAAGGCTTATGAACTTAAATAAAACAGGTAATGGACAGTTATGCTGCCGCGTTGGCAGCAAAGCTAAAAGCTCAGCTGAACAGAGCTAGTTGGCTAGCAAATACCTATTTCTTACTAATGTTGAGTCATAAAATATAGCTAGCTAGCTAGGTGTCAAATATGCCAGTAAATGAGAAAATGATAAGAAGCAAGAATAAAATATTAATTTTAATAAACTACAAATCGTAATGCTGATCCAGGGGCATTATTGTTAGTTTGGGTGAAGATAACCATAGGATATATCTTAGATACTTATTGCATGAATTAAAAACATTTGCTTGAAGTCTGCCATTAGGGAACAAAATTGATCTTAACCCAAACTAACATTACTTACCCTTGGGGAAGCATTTAAACAGTGCATTCCAATGGCTGCCCCGAGGGCAGTAAAGACTTTAGTATTATCTTTTGTGCTTGAAGTGCCCTGATGGCCTCAAGTGATCTTTTCAAGTGATCTTTTTCAAATTTCAATACAGCAAATGTAAGCTGACTTACTTGTATATTTGACACCTAGCTATCTAGCTAGCTCTATGTATTAATTCAACATACGTAGCTAAGAGGTTGCTAAATGCTTAGCTAGCTTGCTTGCTCTGATTATCTTAGCATGTTGCTGCTAGCTTGCTACATTTTACTTTTTGCTTCAAGTCAGAAGACCAGTTGCATCTTAGAGATATTGTCACATGAAGTCTGACTATTGTAACACAATAATGATTTAAAATTATTTTCGAACTTGTAATTCAACATTTCATTTACAAGATTCTCAGTTCAAACCTCCACCATGTTTTCAAAAGTTGTGCATCTGTTAAACTCCACCCATTGACCTTTAAGAAACCAATCGGATTTGTTCTGCCACAAACCAATCAGATTCTTTCTGACCTTAGAACAAAGTTGACTACACTTCATGTCAATCTGCCGTCTGCAAAGGCAATAAATAAAAAAATATATAAAAATGTGAAACTCAGTCGAGGTCTCAACTTAGAGAATAGTAGAATACACAAGTCACAATGTGGTTGCGCATCATCAGTTTTTCTCTTGTTATTGTCAGTCACTGACGGTCACTCAATTAGCTATATCAGCAAAAAAATATATAATTTGTAAGTTAGTCTAGCCAGCTAATCATAGCCGAATACCGACAGGGCACACATGGCGTGTGCCCAGGGGCCCTGACCTCAAGTTTAAAGGTTTATTAGTTGTATGTACAGGATACACATGGTATACACACTGAAATAATACAAGATGAGAATACGAACATAAATTAAATGGCTCAGTAAAATAGAATAAATATTTTAGTATAAGTATAATACAGGAAGGGACCATTTATTGTACAATATTTACACATGTAACAGGGGAGGGGGGAAGTGTTTAAATGGTGCACTATTAGCTATAGTAAATAAGAGTCTGGTAGCAGCAGTTGTGATGAATGTGTGTGTGTGTGTGTGTGTGTGTGTGTGTGTGTGTGTGTGTGTGTGTGTGTGTGTGTGTGTGTGTGTGTGTGTGTGTGTGTGTGTGTGTGTGTGTGTGTGTGTGTGTTTGTGTGTGTGTGTGTGTGTAGCTGCAGGGTGCATGTGACGTGTCTACTGCAGTAGTGCCTAGGTAGAGCAAAGTTGCATGCCCGCTTACCACGTGCTTGCATACGCTTACAGCTCGCTGCCGCCGAGCTAGCCCTTGTGGTGAATTGGGGAGCAGCTTCATGCACAAGTCTTCCCTTGCCGGTACAAAGCCTCTTCATGACAAAGACTCCTGTCGGGTCTCCTGGCGGCACACGTTAACTGGTTGTCTTGAAACTCTAGGCTAACCGGCAGGGGGATGTCGGAGCAGCAGTGGGCCCCAGAGATGCGTCTGTACAGGCCCACCTCTGTGTGGACACGTCCTGGCAGCCATCAACCACTGCCCCGCTGCCTTGTGGGTTAGTCTGGTACGACAAGGGCTAGGGGAGAACACCCTGAGAGAAAAGCAGCGTACTGCCGGCGCGTGGTAGGCGGAAGCGGACAGACTGGGGTTCAGGCAGCCTCCTGCAGCTGTGGAAGATACTGGTCTTCCTGGGTTTCTCCCTTGTCACTGGAATTGAATCTTCCTACAGTGAAGTAGTGTTCGTGGGGATTGCGCAGCCTCAGCGGCACTTTAAATAACTTCCTTTGTGCAGGTATCCACTTCTGACCTCAGGTGAAGCCATCAACCGGAAACCGGACTAAAGTCTGGTGGCATTGGGGTATCTGGTGATGGGGGCAGGAGTGAATGCACCGGAAGTATGCAGTGAAGTGAATGCACCGGTGTATGCCTGTGTGGGTGTGTGTGTGAGTGCATGTGTGCCAAGGTGTGGAGAGTCCATTTAAAGTTTTCAGCAGTCTGATGGCTTGTAGATAAAACTGTTTCCGAGCCTGTTGATATCAGACCTCGTGCTCCGATACCGTCTGTCTGATGGTGAGGGAGTGAAGAGCTCATGGCTGGCGTCTGTGGGGTCCTTGATGATGCTGCGGTACATTCTCAGGCATCGTTTCAAGTAGATGTCCTGGATGGGGGAGAGCATGGCCCCAGTGGCAAAATCTCCACCCCATGGCAAAATCGGTAGAATTGCAGGAAATTAGCTGTGAAATTGCACATTTGTTCTCTCTACCATATGGCAAAATGAGTGAAATTGCATGAAATGTGTTATAAAATTGCTAAACTTCTCTACTCCCCGTGGCAAAATGTGTAGAATTGCAGGAAATGTATTTTAAAATGTACATTTTTCTCTCTCGCTTAGGGCACCCAAATAGCTTTGGTGGCCAGTGTTTTTTGCAATGGTGTTTTTGAATTAACATTGGCTTAACATGTATTATTTTCAGACTAAATGAATGAAGGGTCCATGCAGTATTAGTTATGACTAGTTGGTCTGACAGATGATGCTTTAGAGTGCTATAAACCAGGCAGGTTAGTGATGCACCCAATGGGACAGGTTCAGCATGGGTCCCTTTCATAGCTGTTCAGGACAGGTTTAGCATGGCTGCCTTTCATAGCTGGTCAGGACAGGTTCAGCATGGCTGCCTTTCATAGCTGTTCAGGACAGGTTCAGCGTGGCTGCCTTTCATAGCTGGTCAGGACAGGTTCAGCATGGCTGCCTTTCATAGCTGTTCAGGACAGGTTCAGCATGGCTGCCTTTCATAGCTGTTCAGGACAGGTTCAGCATGGCTGCCTTTCATAGCTGTTCAGGACAGGTTCAGCATGGCTGCCTTTCATAGCTGTTCAGGACAGGTTCAGCATGGCTGCCTTTCATAGCTGTTCAGGACAGGTTCAGCATGGCTGCCTTTCATAGCTGTTCAGGACAGGTTCAGCATGGCTGCCTTTCATAGCTGTTCAGGACAGGTTCAGCAGTATTTAGAGATACTGATAAACTGAGAGCAGAGAGTAGAGATACTGATAGCAGAGATAGCACTGATAGCAGAGAGTAGAGATACTGATAGCAGAGAGTATATATACTGATAGCAGAGAGTAGAGATACTGATAGCAGAGAGTATATATACTGATAGCAGAGAGTATATATACTGATAGCAGAGAGTAGAGATTATAATAGCAGAGATAGCACTGAAAGTAGAGAGTAGATACACTGATAGCAGAGAGTAGGGATACTGTTAGCAGATGGTATAGATACTGATACCAGAGAGTAGAGATACTGATATCATAGTGTAGAGATACTGATAGCAGAGAGTAGAGATACTGATAGCAGAGTGTAGAGATACTGATAGCAGAGAGTAGATATACTGATAGTAGAGATACTGATAGCAGAGAGTAGATATACTGATAGCAGAGAGTAGATATACTGATATCAGAGTGTAGAGATACTGTTAGCAGAGAGTAGATATACTGATAGCAGAGATAGCACTGATAGCCGATATTAGAGATACTGATAGCAGAGAGTAGATATATTGATAGCAGAGAGTAGAGATACTGATAGCAGAGAGTAGAGATACTGATAGCAGAGAGTAGAGATACTGATAGCAGAGAGTATATATACTGATAGCAGAGAAAGCAGAGAGCAGAGATAGTGATAGCAGAGAGTAGAGATACTGTTGGCAGATAGTATATATACTGATAGCAGAGATAGCACTGATAGCAGATATTAGAGATACTGATAGCAGAGAGTAGATATACTGATAGTAGAGATATTGATAGCATAGAGTAGATATACTGATAGCAGAGAGTAGAGATACTGATAGCAGAGAGTAGATATACTGATAGCAGAGATAGGAGAGAGTAGAGATACTGATAGCAGAGAGTAGACATACTGATAGCAGAGATAGGAGAGAGTAGAGATACTGATAGCAAAGAGTAGAGGTACTAATAGCAGAGCTAGCAGAGGGGGTTCTGAAAAAAATGCTTTGCCCGTGCTACAGGCGGCTATATCTGTCTGCTAATACAGAACTAGTAAAGGCCAAGTGAACTACTTTTGTGAAAAAATATGTTTTGCAAAGAAATATATATATATATATTATTTATATATATTTTTACATTCAGATTTTTCAGGGTGTGCTGCAGCATCATCAGCACCCTACTTCCTGCAGCTAGAGATAGCAGAGCAGAGATAGCAGAGCAGAGATAGCAGAGCAGAGATAGCAGAGCAGAGATAGCAGAGCAGAGATAGCAGAGATATCAGTGGTCTCCTGAACTAGTGTTTCCACCATTCTAGCGCTTACCTCAGCTGTCCCAGAGCTAGACCAGGTGTGTGTGTTTGTGAGTGTGCGTGTGCGTGTCTGTCTCTGTGTCTGTCTGTCTGTCTCTGTGTGTGGGGGGCAAGTGTTTAAATTGTGCAGTATTACCTATAGTAAATAAGATTCTGGGAGCATCAGTTGTGATGAATGTGTGTGTGTGTGTGTGTGTGTGTGTGCGTATGTGCGTGTGTGTTTGTGTGTGTGTGTGTGTGTTTGCCGGGCTGGTAGACAGGGGACACAATTCCTCCTTCAGTATCAGACCTCACAGAAACTATACCCTTCACAGCTCTTTATAGTGGTTTGATAGTGGTTTGATAGTGGGTTTGATAGTGGGTTTGATAGTGGGTTTGATAGTGGTTTGATAGTGGTTTGATAGTGATTTGATAGTGATTTGATTGTGGTTTGATAGTGGGTTTGATAGTGGTTTGATAGTGGGTTTGATAGTGGTTTGATAGTGGTTTGATAGTGGGTTTGATAGTGGTTTGATAGTGGGTTGATAGTGGTTTGATAGTGGTTTGATAGTGGGTTTGATAGTGGTTTGATAGTGGTTTGATAGTGGGTTTGATAGTGGTTTGATAGTGGGTTTGATAGTGGTTTGATAGTGGGTTGATAGTGGTTTGATAGTGGTTTGATAGTGGTTTGATAGTGGTTTGATAGTGGGTTTGATAGTGGTTTGATAGTGGGTTTGATAGTGGTTTGATTGTGGTTTGATAATGGGTTTGATAGTGGTTTGATTGTGGTTTGATAATGGGTTTGATAGTGGTTTGATAGTGGGTTTGATTGTGGGTTTGATAGTGGTTTGATAGTGGGTTTGATAGTGGTTTGATAGTGGTTTGATAGTGGGTTTGATAGTGGTTTGATATGAAAGCAATAGAAATACAGTCTGTAGATGCAGTTTAGCGTAGATGGTGGATATTCAATGTGTTTGTTTGTTCTTAGAGGACTAGAGATATAAGTGATGTAGGCCAAGTCTCATATAGTATATCAGTGTTGATCACAGAATTAATGTATGGTATCTCCATTGTGTGCGTAACACGGGTATACCCCACGTCACTCTCTCCCTCCCCTCGGCTACGTGAATGGTGAGGTGAGGGGAGGGGGGAGGGGTGGGGTATGTGCTAGGGGAACGGGTGTGTCACTATAAGAAGCCAGAGAGGGGAGCATGCAGACAGTTGGTTCAGAGAAACTCTTCGAAGCCTAAGGACAACACCTTATTACTACTGCCACTCTGCATCCACAAGAGACTAAGATTTAAAAGCCACAAATACAGGTACGAGAGAGATTAGTTTGATTTCCGTGTGTGTGTGTGTCTGTGCGTGCGTGCATTGGATAAGATTATATTTATATTTTGGGAGGGGGTGGAAGAAAAATATCTAATAAGAGAAATTGACACGACGGTTGTGTAGTCATGGGTTTAATCCTTAATTATGCCTACGGGTAATATCATTGGACAGAATGCTTATTACATTGTTTAGCCAATCATCATCATGTACTTTGCTCTATATTGTTTCAGAGGGTTCTGTTCCTTTCATTCACACTGGATTTTCTATCTTTGCTTATATACTTTATACCAGCATTTCTTAAACCTGGTCCTGGGGACCCAAAGTGGTGCACCGTTTAGATTTTACCCTAACACTACACACCTGATTCCACTAATCAACTCAGCATCGAACCTCTGATCAGCGGAACCATGCGCGTGTAACACTAGAGCATCGAACCTCTGATCAGGGGAACCAGGGGAACCATGCGAGTGTAACACTAGAGCATCAAACCTCTGATCAGGGGAACCAGGGGAACCATGTGAGTGTAACACTAGAGCATCGAACCTCTGATCAGGGGAACCAGGGGAACCATGTGAGTGTAACACTAGAGCATCAAACCTCTGATCAGGGGAACCATGTGAGTGTTACACTAGAGCATCGAACCTCTGATCAGGGGAACCAGGGGAACCATGCGAGTGTAACACTAGAGCATCAAACCTCTGATCAGGGGAACCATGTGAGTGTTACACTAGAGCATCGAACCTCTGATCAGGGGAACCAGGGGAACCATGCGAGTGTAACACTAGAGCATCAAACCTCTGATCAGGGGAACCATGCGAGTGTTACACTAGAGCATCGAACCTCTGATCAGGGGAACCATGTGAGTGTTACACTAGAGCATCGAACCTCTGATCAGGGGAACCAGGGGAACCATGCGAGTGTAACACTAGAGCATCGAACCTCTGATCAGGGGAACCATGCGAGTGTAACACTAGAGCATCGAACCTCTGATCAGGGGAACCAGGGGAACCATGTGAGTGTAACACTAGAGCATCAAACCTCTGATCAGGGGAACCAGGGGAACCATGTGAGTGTAACACTAGAGCATCGAACCTCTGATCAGGGGAACCAGGGGAACCATGTGAGTGTAACACTAGAGCATCGAATCTCTGATCAGGGGAACCATGTGAGTGTAACACTAGAGCATCAAACCTCTGATCAGGGGAACCAGGGGAACCATGTGAGTGTAACACTAGAGCATCGAACCTCTGATCAGTGGAACCATGCGAGTGTAACACGAGAGCAAAAACTACAATGTGGACAACGTTGTGTCCCCAGGACCTGAATAAAATTTGTATTTCCATTACTCGTTGCTTTTCCCATGTTTCATTACGTTGTTATCACCTTGCTGTGTCCCCTGGCCCATGACACCATCGTCATTAGCACCGCGCTGAGTATGTTCCAATCCCATAGCATCATAGCAACTGTCCACCTGTTCACCTGTTCCACTGGCTCACCAATTAATTAACAGAGGAATAAAATCTCATCTCATCTAGAGTCACAACACCCAGCCTTTCTGCTGACTTAGTAGTTATCGTTCAGCTTATGCTTTCACGAGGAACCCCTTTGATGTCTTGAGTGTGTAATTCGTCCAATCAATGATGTCAGCGTGCAGAATTGATTTACAACCGTAAGCCATAACATCAGGTACATGGTATCTTTAATTAGTCACTACTTGCAATGTTATTACCGGATTTATCATCATAAATTACTAACAGGAAAATAATTGAATTCATTATGTTCTAATCTATGAGAAGTGCTTGTAGTGTGTAAGGCCCCACTGGACCATGTACCTTTATGTATTGTTTTAAGTGTACAAGTGTGCACTACATCATGTAGTTTTATGCCTATAGGCCTACGTGCTTCAGAGGGGTTTTATTAAGGTAGCTAGCTCCAACAGGATGGTTTATTAAGGTAGCTAGCTCTAACAGGATGGTTTATTAAGGTAGCTAGCTCCAACATGATGGTTTATTAAGGTAGCTAGCTCTAACAGGAGGGTTTATTAAGGTAGCCAGCTCTAACAGGATGGTTTATTAAGGTAGCTAGCTCCAACAGGATGGTTTATTAAGGTAGCTAGCTCTAACATGATGGTTTATTAAGGTAGCCAGCTCTAACAGGATGGTTTATTAAGGTAGCTAGCTCCAACAGGATGGTTTATTAAGGTAGCTAGCTCTAACAGGATGGTTTATTAAGGTAGCTAGCTCTAACAGGATGGTTTATTAAGGTAGCCAGCTCTAACAGGATGGTTTATTAAGGTAGCTAGCTCTAACAGGATGGTTTATTAAGGTAGCTTGCTCCAACAGGATGGTTTATTAAGGTAGCTTGCTCCAACAGGATGGTTTGTTAAGGTAGCTATCTCTAACAGGATGGTTTATTAAGGTAGCTATCTCTAACAGAGGGATGTAATAAGGTAGCTATCTCTAACAGAGGGATGTATTAAGGTAGCTAGCTCTAACAGAGGGATGTATTAAGGTAGCTAGCTCTAACGGGATGGCTTATTAAGGTAGCTAGCTCTAACAGGATGGTTTATTAAGGTAGTTAGCTCTAACATGATGGTTTATTAAGGTAGCTAGCTCTAACATGATGGTTTATTAAGGTAGCCAGCTCTAACAGGATGGTTTATTAAGGTAGCTAGCTCTAACAGAGGGATGTATTAAGGTAGCTAGCTCTAACAGGATGGTTGATTAAGGTAGCTAGCTCCAACATGATGGTTTATTAAGGTAGCTATCTCTAACAGGATGGTTTATATATCTTTTTATTTAACCTTTATTTAACTAGGCAAGTCAGTTAAGAACAAATTCTTATTTACAGTGACGGCCTAGGAACAGTGGGTTAACTGCCTTGTTCAGGGGCAGAACAACAGATATTTACCTTGTCAGCTCGGGGTTTCGATCTAGCAACCTTTCGGTTACTGGCCCAACACTCTAACCACTAGGCTACCTGCCCCCCCAAAGGTAGCTAGGGTGGTTAATTAAGCCAGGGTGGTTAATTAAGGTAGCTAGCTCAAACAGGATGGTTAATTAAGGTAGCTAGCTCAAACAGGATGGTTTATTAAGGTAGCTAGCTCAAACAGGATGGTTTATTAAGGTAGCTAGCTCAAACAGGATGGTTAATTAAGGTAGCTAGCTCAAACAGTATGGTTTATTAAGGTAGCTAGCTCAAACAGGATGGTTTATGAAGGTAACTAGCTCAAACAGGATGGTTTATGAAGGTAGCTAGCTCAAACAGGATGGTTTATTAAGGTAGCTAGCTCAAACAGGATGGTTTATTAAGGTAGCTAGCTCAAGCAGGATGGTTTATGAAGGTAACTAGCTCTAAGCTCTCAGTCATGGCCAAGCTAGTAGGCCTTTTCCATTGTTTTATATTTTTCCATTTGTGTTTGACAGTGCTTTTAATTTATGTTGTTTCCATTCTACTTCCTCTTTGTCCTTTAGTACCCAATTACACCAGACATAATACCCCGACATTATAATCAGAATACCTTGCATTATAATCCATACAAGCTGTAGCCTGGGGTTTTATTTGTTGTTTTTTTGATAGGTGGAATGAGCTAAAACAAAAACATTATCTGTAGGCTATGATTATTGTTGTTTTTCTCCGTATAAAAGCATTATCAGTACGATCCTGAATATGATTGGAAAATAAGTATTGTGGAGCTGAAGGTCTGCCCTTAAGCTGGCCCATCTGTTCTCCATCATAATAACCCTAGGAGATTGCAGTGTCATACTGCCATAATATAAACAGTCTGCTCAATTAAACTAACACGACGATGCTGGAAACGGATAGAATCAGTGGTGGTCTATAATGTTGCCACAGGCTTCGATATAATATAATTACTTCATATTATCCACACAAATGCTATTTTATTAAGCGAAACATCGTCCCCAGGCTGGCGCAAAAGGATTGCGCAAAGCATTTTAAAATGTATTTCAAATTCTGTAGGATAGAAGTGGTTAAACCCCTGAATCGACAGAGACCTAGACACAGTGCTAATTTCAACAGACCTAGACACAGTGCTAATTTCAACAGACCTTGACACAGTGCTAATTTCAACAGACCTTGACACAGTGCTAATTTCAACAAACCTAGACACAGTGCTAATTTCAACAGACCTTGACACAGTGCTAATTTCAACAAACCTTGACACAGTGCTAATTTCAACAAACCTAGACACAGTGCTAATTTCAACAGACCTAGACACAGTGCTAATTTCAACAGACCTAGACACAGTGCTAATTTCAACAGACCTAGACACAGTGCTAATTTCAACAGACCTAGACACAGTGCTAATTTCAACAGCCCTAGACACAGTGCTAATTTCAACAGACCTAGACACAGTGCTAATTTCAACAGACCTAGAGACAGTGCTAATTTCAACAGACCTAGACACAGTGCTAATTTCAACAGACCTAGACACAGTGCTAATTTCAACAGACCTAGACACAGTGCTAATTTCAACAGACCTTGACACAGTGCTAATTTTAACAGACCTAGACACAGGCCTAATTTCAACAGACCTAGACACAGTGATAATTTCAACAGACCTAGACACAGTGCTAATTTCAACAGACCTAGACACTGTGCTAATTTCAACAGACCTAGACACAGTGCTAATTTCAACAGACCTTGACACAGTGCTAATTTCAACAGACCTAGACACAGTGCTAATTTCAACAGACCTAGACACAGTGCTAATTTCAACAGACCTAGACACAGTGCTAATTTCAACAGACCTAGACTCAGTGCTAATTTCAACAGACCTAGACACAGTGCTAATTTCAACAGACCTAGACACAGTGCTAATTTCAACAGACCTTGACACAGTGCTAATTTCAACAGACCTAGACACAGTGCTAATTAATTCAACAGACCTAGACACAGTGCTAATTTCAACAGACCTAGACACAGTGCTAATTAATTCAACAGACATAGACACAGAGCTAATTTCAACAGACCTTGACACAGTGCTAATTTCAACAGACCTAGACACAGTGCTAATTTCAACAGACCTAGACACAGTGCTAATTTCAACAGACCTAGACACAGTGCTAATTTCAACAGACCTAGACACAGTGCTAATTTCAACAGACCTTGACACAGTGCTAATTTCAACAGACCTAGACACAGTGCTAATTTCAACAGACCTTGACACAGTGCTAATTTCAACAGACCTAGACACTGTGCTAATTTCAACAGACCTAGACACAGTGCTAATTTCAACAGACCTTGACACAGTGCTAATTTCAACAGACCTAGACACAGTGCTAATTTCAACAGACCTAGACACAGTGCTAATTTC
Source organism: Salvelinus namaycush (assembly GCF_016432855.1). NCBI lineage: Eukaryota > Metazoa > Chordata > Actinopteri > Salmoniformes > Salmonidae > Salvelinus > Salvelinus namaycush. The sequence continues at coordinate 33,857,911 of NC_052330.1, forward strand.
AACAGACCTAGACACAGTGCTAATTTCAACAGACCTAGACACAGTGCTAATTTCAACAGACCTAGACACAGTGCTAATTTCAACAGACCTAGACACAGTGCTAATTTCAACAGACCTTGACACAGTGCTAATTTCAACAGACCTAGACACAGTGCTAATTAATTCAACAGACCTAGACACAGTGCTAATTTCAACAGACCTAGACACAGTGCTAATTAATTCAACAGACATAGACACAGAGCTAATTTCAACAGACCTTGACACAGTGCTAATTTCAACAGACCTAGACACAGTGCTAATTTCAACAGACCTTGACACAGTGCTAATTTCAACATCAGAGGTACTCATGATGAAAGTACCTCTAAAGGCAACACACAGATGGGCACAGACGTCAGTTCAACGTCTAGTTTTGATTTACATTTGGTTGAGTTGTCAACTAAAGTGAATTCAACGTGAAATCAACAACAACAACAAACATCTTTACTTTGTTGACTTTATTTTGTAAATCCACATTGATTTAACATCATCACATTGCATTTTTTATTTAATTTTTATTTTTTATTTTTTATACTTTGTTTTTATTGTAGGAACACAAAGAAAGTATAAATAAAGTAAAATAAAATAACAAAAAAATATCTGGCAGTTACAGTGCACGTCATACCTTCATCATCATATCATCATATTAGTTACATTGCACTTCATACCTTCATCATCATATTAGTTACAGTGCACTTCATACCTTCATCATCATATCATCATATCAGTTACAGTGCACTTCATACCTTCATCATCATATCATCATATCAGTTACAGACTTCATATCTTCATCATCATATCATCGTATCAGTTAGAGTGGGACCTGAACAGTGTTACTGAACGGAACACTCCTCTCATAGTTATTTCCCGATACAGATGTCGGTTTAACTCTCTTCCTCCAGACATTACATTTACATAATCTATATTTTATTAATTTGGCAGAAGCTTTTTATCCAGAGAGACTTATCAGTGGGCAAAAAAAAAGAAGGTCGATGTCACCTTTTAATCCATTTTGACAACTGGGTTATAATCAGTACCTGCACAATCTCATGTCTTTCTTCACCTTGACATTAATCCCTGTACATCCTGTACATACTATACCTATCCCGTATCCCCAGCCTCTGCTGTTTGACAGTGATTCAACCTGCTCCTGTGCGATACCACAGGTGTGTGGATCCATACTGCAGGATTAGGATCTGCACAGGGTTGTTGCAGACCTGGGTTCAAACGTTATTTGAAATCTTTCAGATAACCTTGAGAGTTTGCTTTAGTCTGCGCGGAGTTCCAAGCGGACAGTGTTTACAGTTTTGCGACATTTATATTGGTTTATTGCACCAGAAATCCTTAATCATTCCCAGCTAAAAGTATTTGAAATGATTTCAAATAGTATTAGAGCCCAGGTCTGGAGACAGGAGTGCGCTGCTGTTTACCAGCGGCTGGTATAATCAGGTACTCCTACCCTGGGAGGATTAGCACATTCTCTCTGGCTCAGATATAGATCAGTCATTTCACATTTCCTCCTCCAGGATGACTGCTAACAGACACTCTGACAGACTATCGCTCAGGGGAGCTCTTCTACATAGTTTGTATTGTCAAATATGTCGAAGCCCATTCAGAAAAGTGATGTTGACACACCTTGTTGTAAATCCAAGTGAAGTGAGCAGAATAATAGAACAAAAGGGCTCTGAGCAATGATGTATATAAAACATTTAAACATTTAAAAGAGAAAATTACAAGTATGTAAGTATTTTTTGTTGTTGTAATGTAGTGGGGTACAGTAACATTAGGATTTTTTGTTGTTGATATATTTATTTATTAAAAATGTTATGTTTAGCTCACATAATATAATGCAAAACTATGTATTAAGGTGTCTGTAATATAATAAACGTGACAAAAAACAAATGTAGACATGAATAAGTGGTGGGGGAGGGAGGTGTGATGGCTTCTAAACAGCGCCCCCTGTCAGTCATCTAATGTATATATAAATCATTGGTTCTGAGGCACTACAACTTCACCTCTACTAGTTAGTATAGACATTGGAATTTACACTCTGAGAAAAAAAAGGGTTCCGAAAGGGTTTTTTGGCTGTCCCCATAGGAGAACCATTTTTAGTTCCAGGTAGAACCATTTTTGGTTTCTGGTAGAACCCTTTTGGGTTCCATGTAGAACCCTCTGTGGAAAGGGTGTTCTACCCTCTGTGGAAAGGGTTCTACAAGGGTTTCTACATGGAACCCAAAAGGGTTCTACCTGGAACCAAAAAGGGTTCTTCAAAGGGTTCTCCTATGGGAACAGTGGAAGAACCATTTTTTTCTCACCTAAGAGTGTAGCCATTTCTTGAAGAACTGTCCTCTCCTCTGTCTTGGCCTCTGAAACACTGCCTGCTCTTTATTTCCCCGTCATTTCAAACAAACACATGGAACAGTTATTGTCAAACAGAAGATCATTAAAAAAAAGTCACTTCTCAAAAAACGTATCAAGAAACATTAATGATGTGTGAGATTTAATAGGTATGAGAGAGAATTTTAATCGTTTTAAATTATTTTCTCCTCGAAAAATCGCCCTTTCAATATTCACTCTGCACGTCTTCATGAACGCTGGAAAGACATATGTGACACCATATATATGACATCTTAATGCCTTATTATCCTCATGATCATATAATGGCACCAAATGGTACCCTAGTCCCTATATAGTGCACTACTTTGGACCAGAGCCCCATGGGAATAGGGTGCCAGTTGGTGTCTAATACAGGAGTAAAGTACCAGGGCCTTATGTTGGTGACTAATACAGGAGTAAAGTACCAGGGCCTTATGTTGGTGACTAACACAGGAGTAAAGTACCAGGGCCTTATGTTGGTGACTAACACAGGAGTAAAGTACCAGGGCCTTATGTTGGTGACTAATACAGGAGTAAAGTACCAGGGCCTTATGTTGGTGACTAATACAGGAGTAAAGTACCAGGGCCTTATGTTGGTGACTAACACAGGAGTAAAGTACCAGGGCCTTATGTTGGTGACTAATACAGGAGTAAAGTACCAGGGCCTTATGTTGGTGACTAACACAGGAGTAAAGTACCAGGGCCTTATGTTGGTGACTAATACAGGAGTAAAGTACCAGGGCCTTATGTTGGTGACTAATACAGGAGTAAAGTACCAGGGCCTTATGTTGGTGACTAATACAGGAGTAAAGTACCAGGGCCTTATGTTGGTGACTAATACAGGAGTAAAGTACCAGGGCCTTATGTTGGTGACTAATACAGGAGTAAAGTACCAGGGCCTTATGTTGGTGACTAATACAGGAGTAAAGTACCAGGGCCTTATGTTGGTGACTAACACAGGAGTAAAGTACCAGGGCCTTATGTTGGTGACTAACACAGGAGTAAAGTACCAGGGCCTTATGTTGGTGACTAATACAGGAGTAAAGTACCAGGGCCTTATGTTGGTGACTAACACAGGAGTAAAGTACCAGGGCCTTATGTTGGTGACTAATACAGGAGTAAAGTACCAGGGCCTTATGTTGGTGACTAATACAGGAGTAAAGTACCAGGGCCTTATGTTGGTGACTAATACAGGAGTAAAGTACCAGGGCCTTATGTTGGTGACTAATACAGGAGTAAAGTACCAGGGCCTTATGTTGGTGACTAATACAGGAGTAAAGTACCAGGGCCTTATGTTGGTGTCTAATACAGGAGTAAAGTACCAGGGCCTTATGTTGGTGACTAATACAGGAGTAAAGTACCAGGGCCTTATGTTGGTGACTAATACAGGAGTAAAGTACCAGGGCCTTATGTTGGTGACTAATACAGGAGTAAAGTACCAGGGCCTTATGTTGGTGACTAACACAGGAGTAAAGTACCAGGGCCTTATGTTGGTGACTAATACAGGAGTAAAGTACCAGGGCCTTATGTTGGTGACTAATACAGGAGTAAAGTACCAGGGCCTTATGTTGGTGACTAATACAGGAGTAAAGTACCAGGGCCTTATGTTGGTGACTAATACAGGAGTAAAGTACCAGGGCCTTATGTTGGTGACTAATACAGGAGTAAAGTACCAGGGCCTTATGTTGGTGACTAATACAGGAGTAAAGTACCAGGGCCTTATGTTGGTGACTAACACAGGAGTAAAGTACCAGGGCCTTATGTTGGTGACTAATACAGGAGTAAAGTACCAGGGCCTTATGTTGGTGACTAATACAGGAGTAAAGTACCAGGGCCTTATGTTGGTGACTAATACAGGAGTAAAGTACCAGGGCCTTATGTTGGTGACTAATACAGGAGTAAAGTACCAGGGCCTTATGTTGGTGTCTAATACAGGAGTAAAGTACCAGGGCCTTATGTTGGTGACTAATACAGGAGTAAAGTACCAGGGCCTTATGTTGGTGTCTAATACAGGAGTAAAGTACCAGGGCCTTATGTTGGTGACTAATACAGGAGTAAAGTACCAGGGCCTTATGTTGGTGTCTAATACAGGAGTAAAGTACCAGGGCCTTATGTTGGTGACTAATACAGGAGTAAAGTACCAGGGCCTTATGTTGGTGTCTAATACAGGAGTAAAGTACCAGGGCCTTATGTTGGTGACTAATACAGGAGTAAAGTACCAGGGCCTTATGTTGGTGACTAATACAGGAGTAAAGTACCAGGGCCTTATGTTGGTGTCTAATACAGGAGTAAAGTACCAGGGCCTTATGTTGGTGACTGATACAGGAGTAAAGTACCAGGGCCTTATGTTGGTGACTAATACAGGAGTAAAGTACCAGGGCCTTATGTTGGTGACTAATACAGGAGTAAAGTACCAGGGCCTTATGTTGGTGACTAATACAGGATTATGGTGGCAATGTGAGTCAGAGGCGCAAAACTTTGTTGGTTGGTCGGATCGTGAGCGAGTGCAGCGCGTTCCTTCTTCGCGTTGCCCCACTCTTTTTTCTTTCTTGTTTCCTGGCTCTCATTCATTTCCTCCCTATTAAAACCATGAGGCAGCTAATACATAGTACAATTACTGAGGCTGATAATGAACTTCCCTTTGTGACTCTTTAATGAACGTATTGCACTGTGTATGAAACAAGCTGCTCCTGCATTGCTGTCGACCGATTGGGAACTCTTTCTTCATCGACTTTACAGAACAGGCCCCTCGAGGTCTATCTATCCTATCTGGAAAGTGGACACACCTGACCAATTTAACTTTTCTCAGTTGTATTATGCTGTTGTTGTTGTTATTGTTGTTGTTGTTATTGTTGTTGTTATTGGTGTTATTGTTGGTGTTATTGATGTTGTTGGTGTTATTGATGTTGTTGTTATTGTTGTTGATGTTGTTGTTATTGTTGTTGTTATTGATGTTGTTGTTATTGTTGTTGATGTTGTTGTTATTGTTGTTGGTGTTATTGATGTTGTTGGTGTTATTGATGTTGTTGTTATTGTTGTTATTGGTGTTATTGATGTTGTTGTTATTGTTGTTGTTGGTGTTGTTGATGTTATTGTTATTGTTGTTGTTGGTGTTGTTGATGTTGGTTTTATTGTTGTTATTGTTGATGTTGGTGTTATTGTTGGTGTTGTTGGTGTTGTTATCGTTGGTGTTGTGACCCTGCTCACCCCTTTGAAATTAACATTTTGAAATGAGCGACTAACCTCCTCTTTCCTCACCTCTGTGTCTTCCCACCAGGCTGTGCCTTACTCCACATACCCTACAGACTCGGGCCTCCACCCTCCTCCCGTCCCTATTGCCCATCCGTCCCTCCCTCCCTCCCTCCCTCAGTAGTGAGTCATGAAGTGGTCCCTGTGGAGCCTACTGCTGGTGGTGGTGCGTCTGTGTTCACCAGGACGGAGTGACTGCCAGGGTGACTGCCTGGCCTGTGGCCTCCTACTACCCCTACCCAACCCCCAGACCCAGGGCCAGCAGCAAACATTCAACACACTGGTGAGTATCTGTGTGTGTGTATGTCCTGCATGCAGAATGGGGATGATGGTTGTATGGATGTATGGATGATGGTTGTATGGATGATGGTTGTATGGTTGTATGGATGATGGATGTATGGATGACGGTTGTATGGATGACGGTTGTATGGATGATGGTTGTATGGATGATGGATGTATGGTTGTATGGATGATGGTTGATAGATGATGGTTGTATGGATGATGGATGTATGGATGATGGATGTATGGTTATATGGATGACGGATGATGGTTGTATGAATGATGGTTGTATGGATGATGGATGTATGGTTGTATGGATGATGGTTGTATGGATGATGGATGTATGGATTATGGTTGTATGGATGACGGATGATGGTTGTATGAATGATGGTTGTATGGATGATGGATGTGTGGATGATGGTTGTATGGATGATGGATGTATGGATGATGGTTGTATGGATGACGGATGATGGTTGTATGAATGATGGTTGTATGGATGATGGATGTGTGGATGATGGTTGTATGGATGATGGATGTATGGATGATGGTTGATAGATGATGGTTGTATGGATGATGGTTGTATGGATGATGGATGTATGGTTGTATGGATGATGGTTGTATGGTTGTATGGATGATGGTTGTATGGATGATGGATGTATGGATGATGGTTGTATGGATGATGGTTGTATGGTTCTATGGATTTTGGTTGTATGGATGATGGTTGTATGGATGATGGATGTATGGTTGTATGGATGCATGGTTGTATGGATGATGGTTGTATGGATGATGGATGTATGGATGATGGTTGTATGGATGATGGTTGTATGAATGATGGATGATGGTTGTATGGATGACGGTTTTATGGTTGTATGGATGATGGTTGTATGGATGATGGATGAATGGATGATGGTTGTATGGTTGTATGGATGATGGTTGTATGGATGATGGTTGTATGGATGATGGTTGTATGGATGTATGGTTGTATGGATGATGGTTGTATGGATGTATGGATGATGGTTGTATGGATGATGGATGATGGTTGTATGGATGATGGATGTATGGTTGTATGGATTTTAGTTGTATGGATGATGGATGTATGGTTGTATGGATTTTAGTTGTATGGATGATGGTTGTATGGATGTATGGTTGTATGGATGCATGGTTGTATGGATGATGGTTGTATGGATGATGGTTGTATGAATGATGGATGATGGTTGTATGGATGACGGTTTTATGGTTGTATGGATGAATGGTTGTATGGATGATGGATAATGGATGTATGGATGTGTGGATGATGGTTGTATGGGTGTGTGGATGATAGATGATGGTTGTTTGGATGATGTATGTGTGGATGACGGATGATGGTTGTATGAACGATGGTTGTATGGATGATGGATGTGTGGATGATGGATGTATGGATGATGGTTGTATGGATGATGGTTGTATGGATGATGGTTGTATGAATGATGATTGTATGGATGATGGTTGTATGGATGATGGTTGTATGAATGATGGTTGTATGGATGATGGATGTATAGTTGTATGGATGATGGATAATGGATGTATGGATGATGGTTGTATGGATGTGTGGATGATAGATGAAGGTTGTTTTGATGATGGATGTGTGGATTTTGGTTGTATGGATGATGGTTGTATGGATGATGGATGTATGGTTGTATGGATGATGGTTGTATGGATGATGGATGTATGGATGATGGTTGTATGGATGATGGTTGTATGGTTGTATGGATGATGGTTGTATGGATGATGGTTGTATGGTTGTATGGATGATGGTTGTATGGATGATGGTTGTATGGATGTATGGATGATGGTTGTATGGATGATGGTTGTATGGATGACGGTTTTATGGTTGTATGGATGAATGGTTGTATGGATGATGGATAATGGATGTATGTATGATGGTTGTATGGATGTGTGGATGATGGTTGTATGGGTGTGTGGATGATAGATGATGGTTGTTTGGATGATGGATGTGTGGATGACGGATGATGGTTGTATAGATGATGGTTGTATGGATGATGGATGTGTGGATGATGGTTGTATGGATGATGGTTGTATGGATGATGGTTGTATGAATGATGATTGTATGGATGATGGATGTATGGATGATGGTTGTATGGATGATGGTTGTATGAATGATGGATGTATGGATGATGGTTGTATGGATGATGGTTGTATGGATGATGGTTGTATGAATGATGATTGTATGGATGATGGATGTATGGATGATGGTTGTATGGATGATGGTTGTATGGATGATGGATGTTTGGTTGTATGGATTTTGGTTGTATGGATGATGGTTGTGTGGATCATGGATGTATGGGTGTGTGGATGATAGATGATGGTTGTTTGGATGATGGATGTTTGGTTGTATGGATGATGGTTGTGTGGATCATGGATGTATGGTTGTATGGATGATGGTTGTATGGATGATGGATGTGTGGATGACGGATGATGGTTGTATGAATGATGGTTGTATGGATGATACTTGTAGTGTGATCATCGTTGTTTATTTGAAAAAACACTTTCTCCACAAAAAGTTTTACGACACAGCATTTACAAGTTAGAACAATAATTGAGTATTCTGCCATTAGGGTGACTCATAGGATGTAGCGGTAGTAGTGCTAATGTAGATAATCATTCTAATGATGCTTCTGACTGAGCCAGGTTAACGAAGCAAATAGCACACCTGGGTTTAAACACAGAAATATTTTGAGTGTTTGCTCTAGCTTACCTGGAGTGCCAGATGGAGTGACGAGTTTTTCAGTGCTGGGACTATTCTATAGGTTTCATTAAGCCAGTCAAGCTTAATCAAGCCCAGCTCAAGTATTTGAAATGGTTTCAAATACTCTTTGAACCCAAGTAGTTCTGAGACATAGCAGTGCTGATAATGATTCTGTGGGCTGGTGCAGCTGGGGGATGGAGCTCTGTGGTAATATAGCAGCTAATTGGCTGGTGCAGCTGGGGGATGGAGCTCTGTGGTAATATAGCAGCTAATTGGCTGGTGCAGCTGGGGGATGGAGCTCTGTGGTAATACAGCAGCTAATTGGCTGGTGCAGCTGGGGGATGGAGCTCTGTGGTAATATAGCAGCTAATTGGCTGGTGCAGCTGGGGATGGAGCTCTGTGGTAATATAGCAGCTAATTGGCTGGTGCAGCTGGGGATGGAGCTCTGTGGTAATATAGCAGCTAATTGGCTGGTGCAGCTGGGGATGGAGCTCTGTGGTAATATAGCAGCTAATTGGCTGGTGCAGCTGGGGATGGAGCTCTGTGGTAATATAGCAGCTAATTGGCTGGTGCAGCTGGGGGATGGAGCTCTGTGGTAATATAGCAGCTAATTGGCTGGTGCAGCTGAGGATGGAGCTCTGTGGTAATATAGCAGCTAATTGGCTGGTGCAGCTGAGGATGGAGCTCTGTGGTAATATAGCAGCTAATTGGCTGGTGCAGCTGAGGATGGAGCTCTGTGGTAATATAGCAGCTAATTGGCTGGTGCAGCTGGGGGATAGAACTCTGTGGTAATATAGCAGCTAATTGGCTGGTGCAGCTGGGGGATAGAACTCTGTGGTAATATAGCAGCTAATTGGCTGGTGCAGCTGGGGGATAGAACTCTGTGGTAATATAGCAGCTAATTGGCTGGTGCAGCTGGGGGATAGAACTCTGTGGTAATATAGCAGCTAATTGGCTGGTGCAGCTGGGAATAGAGCTCTGTGGTCCTCTGTATTAGCTGTTTATGAGGGGGATGCAGACAGAGATTGATGATTGACACATTGTATCAGAAACTTCTAGATGGAAAGCTCCTGGTTTTATTGTTTTATTGTTACATAGATTCCCCACCACTCACTGAGAGATCGTGAGGCCATTACATGGTACACACACACACACACACACACACACACACACACACACACACACACACACACACACACACACACACACACACACACACACACACACACACACACACACACACACACACACACACAAATTGCTGCAAAGATCTGACGTGCGGAGAATCTCCCGGTGATCCCATTTCCATTTGATACGGATAATTAATTTCCGTCAATAGCTACCCATTCTCTTTTGATGTGAGTCGCCTTTCCTACAACTATCTTTAAGTCATCTCCAATCCGAAGGGGATTAGTTAACAGGATTTACTGTTTACATCATCAAAACTGACAATTACAGCTATCATGGGCCTGTCAGGTTTGTGCATGAGTCTCAAATGACTCCCTTTTACCCATACAAACGTACAGGGCTACTTGACGCAGAGGACATATAGTCTAGACTCTACTAACACCCCTCCCTGTCCTTTTCTGTCTGCTCACAGGTGTGTCTGTTGGAGTGTGAGGGTCATGTCTCCCCTGCCCTCACCTGGGAGCTGTGTCAGCGAGCCATCCTACCGCACTACCTCCTCCCTCCAGGTGGCGGCGCTGTGTCTAAGAGAGCAGCAGAGGAGCTGAACCTGGGCCCTGTACACCTGGAGTCCGATGGACAACTCCTCTACTCTGCAGCCATGGAGCACTACCAGCAGGACAGAGAGGACCAGGAAGACAGGGCCCTGGAGCAACGTGATGCCCAGTACGACGACTCCCCGCTGGACTCGACCGAGGAGGAAGACTCCCTGGCTCTGGAAAACAGGGAGGAGAAGAAGGAGGAAGAGGACAGGAGGAGGAGCAGTCAGGGGGAGGGAGGAGACGACGAGGAGGAGGAGGCCGCGGTCCAGCTGACCAAGCGTTTCGGGGGCTTCCTGAAAGGTCACCACGGTTATAAGAAGTTGATTGGCGGGCCGGTGGGGCGGCCACTGCAGAAACGCCTAGGAGGGTTCATCGGGATCAGGAAGTCGGCCAGGAAGTGGAACAACCAGAAGAGGGTGAGCCAGCTCCTCCGGCAGTACCTGGGGATGACCAGCAGCAGCATCCCTGGGCGCGGTGTTGGGAGGTTCAATAACCCAGCCCAGGGATTCAGGAGGCTACCCAGCCGGCTGTAGCCTTCCCTTCCCTCCACAGCCCCCTGAGGGAGTAGAATTCTCTTCTCCCGTGCCTCCACCCTCCCAAGTACCTCCATAGAAATGATAATGACTATAGTTTACCATTTGTCTACTATTATTTTGGTGTTCTATTCCTATAGTTACCAACTATGTCTACAGGGACCGTGAACTCCCTCATACCTCATCAGCCTAATGAAGAAGAGTAATGATATCGTCGTTCTGAAACCCATCCGGTGTTGTGAAGAGAAGGAATGTTTCCTTACAACCATCAATGTTTCTCCCCCCCCTACCGCCACAGTTAATGAACTGCATCCTGAAAAATAAAAGTGCATGTAATATTGTGTGTCAGTATCGTAAAATCCAGACGACATGATACTAGATCCTGGATATAATACCACCCTATGTTAAGATGATGACTGGATGGATGTTTATGATGTATGTTCAGCTCCTCTGCTGCTCTCTTAGACACAGCGCCGCCACCTGGTGGGAGGAGGTAGTGCGGTAGGATGGCTCTCTTAGACACAGCTCCGAGGTGAGGGCAGGGGAGACGTGACCCTCACACTCCAACAGACACACCTGTGAGCAGACAGAGAAGGACAGGGAGAGGTGTTAGTAGAGTCTAGACTATATGTATGCACTTTAACTTTTTATTTATTTAAAGCTTGAGCGAGTGAGGGGTTGCATTTGTTATTTGCACTGTTCACGGTCTCTGGGTCATTAAACAACTGGTGCTCCGCTTCTTCTCTATTCTGAGAATATACTGTGTGTGTCACTGGGCAGAGAACAGTCGTCACTATCTGGCCAAGTTGCCAAGTTGGAAGCCTTGCCTATTCTACAATTTATCTTCTTAAAATCTGATTTTAAACCTAACCCTATAACCTTAATCCTAAACTTAACCTTTACCTCCAACCTTTGGCTTGCCCTTATTTTTTATTTACACCAAAAAGCTCATTTTAGTTTTCATAAATGTTTACTATATAGCCAATTTAGATTTTGCAGCTTGGCCATATAGTGGGAACCGCAGTGGATCAGCTACCAGACAGTAGGGTGACACTGCCCCCTGGTGTTGGTAGAGTAAATCAGCATCCCAGACAGTAGGGTAACACTGCCCCCTAGTGTTGGTAGAGTAAATCAGCATCCCAGACAGTAGGGTAACACTGCCCCCTGGTGTTGGTAGAGTAAATCAGCATCCCAGACAGTAAGGTAACACTGCCCTCTGGTGTTGGTAGAGTAGATCATGTCCTGTATTTGTCTTCTAGGATACATACCAAACTGAATTTACCACCTATCTGATTTTGACCACAAAAAATAAGGCAAGACGAGAGATATGTGCATGTTATCTTCTTGTTACTGTATGAAACACAGTTTGTCTGCTTGTCTGAAAATACTCAATAACACAACACTATGTTATGGTTTTAGGTTAGAATTTCACCTGTTAGAGATTGATATTGTTTTGCCACGCATACCTTTAGGCAGTATTTATCCAGTACTGTACTGGGGTATGTTAAAGAGTGTGTGTGTGTGTGTGTGTGTGTTTGTGAGTACATGTCTCTCGTTCATACACAAAGAACTTTGTGAATACAGTGTACATTTCTAATGTGTATTATTGTTTAAAAGTCTTTATGAAACCTGTATAGAGAAAAATACAATAAATGAGTTTGCTATTTCTCTTGTGGATTGTCGTTACAGAAAATTGTCAGTGCCCAATATTCTCAGTGGTTATTTTTGTTGATACTTTATTTGAATGTGTTTAATAACATTAGACAATACGTTTTTTTGTTGTTTCATAAGAAGGCTAATATAAAATGTAGTTGTCTAATTGCCTGATCCCTTGGTAGTGGTCCAATAGTAGGATTGGGTTCAATCAATCAATCAATACAGGAAGTGATTTGAATAAAACATTCTAAACTTGACAAGCTTTTTGAAATAATTAGCTTCTTCTCTTCCATTTATTGAGAAATCATTGAGAACACACACAATTTTTTTTAAATTGGAATTTCAGTTTAATTCCTGAATTGACTGCCCAATTCAAATTCACCCCAATACTGTCCAGAAGCTTATACAGACAGAACCATAACGATGATTACCAAGACGGAGAAGAGTAAAATACTGTTATGGAAGGAACTGACTCCATTCAAACCACAACGAGTCAAACCAAATGTAGCTTATTTATCATTATCCTTGTAAAATACATTTCCATAAAATGTGCCAAAACATAACATAAACCTCTGCCTACCTCTCAGGCGGGACAGAAAGACAATCATTTAAAAAGAGACACAAACACAAAATAGTCCAAAGGAAGAACTCATAGATAGCACACCATGTAGAAGTAACAGGTTTCCATTACCTCCGTAGAGACCACAGGGAAAAATGAAATGTTGAAGAAGAAGAGAAAAAACACACAGTGGAAGCTGAGGAAAAATGTTCTCAGTGGAAGGTGAGGATAAATGTTCTCAGTGGAAGGTGAGGATAAATGCTCTCAGTGGAAGGTGAGGAGAAATGCTCTCAGTGGAAGGAGAGGATAGATGCTCTCAGTGGAAGGTGAGGATAAATGTTCTCAGTGGAAGGTGAGGATAAATGCTCTCAGTGGAAGGAGAGGATAGATGCTCTCAGTGGAAGGTGAGGATAAATGTTCTCAGTGGAAGGTGAGGATAAATGCTCTCAGTGGAAGGAGAGGATAGATGCTCTCAGTGGAAGGTGAGGTGAAATGCTCAGTGGTAGGTGAGGATAAATGTTCTCAGTGGAAGGTGAGGATAAATGTTCTCAGTGGAAGGTGAGGAGAAATGCTCAGTGGTAGGTGAGGATAAATGTTCTCAGTGGAAGGTGAGGATAAATGTTCTCAGTGGAAGGTGAGGAGAAATGCTCAGTGGAAGGTGAGGATAAATGTTCTCAGTGGAAGGTGAGGATAAATGTTCTCAGTGGAAGGTGAGGATAAATGTTCTCAGTGGAAGGTGAGGAAAAATGTTCTCAGTGGAAGGTGAGGATAAATGTTCTCAGTGGAAGGTGAGGATAAATGTTCTCAGTGGAAGGTGAGGATAAATGCTCTCAGTGGAAGGTGAGGATAAATGCTCTCAGTGGAAGGAGAGGATAGATGCTCTCAGTGGAAGGTGAGGATAAATGTTCTCAGTGGAAGGTGAGGATAAATGCTCTCAGTGGAAGGAGAGGATAGATGCTCTCAGTGGAAGGTGAGGTGAAATGCTCAGTGGTAGGTGAGGATAAATGTTCTCAGTGGAAGGTGAGGATAAATGTTCTCAGTGGAAGGTGAGGTGAAATGTTCTCAGTGGAAGGTGAGGAAAAATGTTCTCAGTGGAAGGTGAGGATAAATGTTCTCAGTGGAAGGTGAGGATAAATGTTCTCAGTGGAAGGTGAGGATAAATGCTCTCAGTGGAAGGTGAGGATAAATGCTCTCAGTGGAAGGAGAGGATAGATGCTCTCAGTGGAAGGTGAGGATAAATGTTCTCAGTGGAAGGTGAGGATAAATGTTCTCAGTGGAAGGTGAGGATAAATGCTCTCAGTGGAAGGTGAGGATAAATGCTCTCAGTGGAAGGAGAGGATAGATGCTCTCAGTGGAGGGTGAGGAGAAATGTTCTCAGTGGAAGGTGAGGATAAATGTTCTCAGTGGAAGGTGAGGATAAATGTTCTCAGTGGAAGGTGAGGATAAATGCTCTCAGTGGAAGGTGAGGATAAATGCTCTCAGTGGAAGGAGAGGATAGATGCTCTCAGTGGAAGGTGAGGAGAAATGTTCTCAGTGGAAGGTGAGGAGAGATGCTCTCAGTGGAAGGTGAGGAGAGATGTTCTCAGTGGAAGGTGAGGAGAGATGCTCTCAGTGGAAGGTGAGGAGAGATGCTCTCAGTGGAAGGTGAGGAGAGATGCTCAGTGGAAGGTGAGGAGAGATGCTCAGTGGAAGGTGAGGAGAAATGTTCTCAGTGGAAGGTGAGGAGAGATGCTCAGTGGAAGGTGAGGAGAGATGCTCTCAGTGGAAGGTGAGGAGAGATGCTCAGTGGAAGGTGAGGAGAGATGCTCAGTGGAAGGTGAGGAGAGATGCTCTCAGTGGAAGGTGAGGAGAGATGCTCTCAGTGGAAGGTGAGGAGAGATGCTCTCAGTGGAAGGTGAGGAGAGATGCTCAGTGGAAGGTGAGGAGAGATGCTCTCAGTGGAAGGTGAGGAGAGATGCTCAGTGGAAGGTGAGGAGAGATGCTCAGTGGAAGGTGAGGAGAAATGTTCTCAGTGGAAGGTGAGGAGAGATGCTCAGTGGAAGGTGAGGAGAGATGCTCTCAGTGGAAGGTGAGGAGAGATGCTCAGTGGAAGGTGAGGAGAGATGCTCTCAGTGGAAGGTGAGGAGAGATGCTCTCAGTGGAAGGTGAGGAGAGATGCTCTCAGTGGAAGGTGAGGAGAGATGCTCAGTGGAAGGTGAGGAGAGATACTCAGTGGAAGGTGAGGAGAGATGCTCTCAGTGGAAGGTGAGGAGAGATGCTCAGTGGAAGGTGAGGAGAGATGCTCAGTGGAAGGTGAGGAGAAATGTTCTCAGTGGAAGGTGAGGAGAGATGTTCTCAGTGGAAGGTGAGGAGAGATGCTCAGTGGAAGGTGAGGAGAGATGTTCTCAGTGGAAGGCGAGGAGAGATGCTCTCAGTGGAAGGTGGAAGGAACCTGGGGACAGATCAGTTTGCTGTACAGAAGAAGAAGAATCCTGGATGGAGAGCAGTTAAGGGTTAAGTGCCTTGTTCAAGAGTACAACCAGGGATGGATATGAAGCTAGCCCGCTAGTACCGTTCAGACCAGGCTAGTAGGATATGAAGCTAGCCCGCTAGTACTGTTCAGACCAGGCTAGTAGGATATGAAGCTAGCCCCCTAGTACTGTTCAGACCAGGCTAGTAGGATATGAAGCTAGCCCGCTAGTAATGTTCAGACCAGGCTAGTAGGATATGAAGCTAGCCCGCTAGTACTGTTCAGACCAGGCTAGTAGGATATGAAGCTAGCCCGCTAGTACTGTTCAGACCAGGCTAGTAGGATATGAAGCTAGCCCGCTAGTACTGTTCAGACCAGGCTAGTAGGATATGAAGCTAGCCCGCTAGTACTGTTCAGACCAGGCTAGTAGGATATGAAGCTAGCCCGCTAGTAGTGTTCAGACCAGGCTAGTAGGATATGAAGCTAGCCCGCTAGTACTGTTCAGACAAGGCTAGTAGGATATGAAGCTAGCCCGCTAGTACTGTTCAGACCAGGCTAGTAGGATATGAAGCTAGCCCGCTAGTACTGTTCAGACCAGGCTAGTAGGATATGAAGCTAGCCCACTAGTACTGTTCAGACAAGGCTAGTAGGATATGAAGCTAGCCCGCTAGTACTGTTCAGACCAGGCTAGTAGGATATGAAGCTAGCCCGCTAGTACTGTTCAGACCAGGCTAGTAGGATATGAAGCTAGCCCGCTAGTACTGTTCAGACCAGGCTAGTAGGATATGAAGCTAGCCCGCTAGTACTGTTCAGACAAGGCTAGTAGGATATGAAGCTAGCCCGCTAGTACTGTTCAGACCAGGCTAGTAGGATATGAAGCTAGCCCGCTAGTACTGTTCAGACAAGGCTAGTAGGATATGAAGCTAGCCCGCTAGTACTGTTCAGACAAGGCTAGTAGGATATGAAGCTAGCCCGCTAGTACTGTTCAGACCAGGCTAGTAGGATATGAAGCTAGCCCGCTAGTACTGTTCAGACCAGGCTAGTAGGATATGAAGCTAGCCCGCTAGTACTGTTCAGACCAGGCTAGTAGGATATGAAGCTAGCCCGCTAGTACCGTTCAGACCAGGCTAGCAGGATATGAAGCTAGCCCACTAGTACTGTTCAGACCAGGCTAGTAGGATATGAAGCTAGCCCGCTAGTACTGTTCAGATCACACCAGGCCAGTCTAAGTTTGTTCTTAGAAATATTGTATGGCGCATACTTTGGACCCAAATGTTACCCAGGGCAACTAGCCAGTGCCCAAAAGTTCCATCCCTGTGTATAGCTAACTCCTATGGTTGTTGCCATGCTACACAGCAGAAACAGGTCTGGGACGGAAGAGCATCGTAGGCCTACCACATAACACAGTCTAACCTACTAGCTACTAGCACCACCATCGCACACTGACTTACTTCTCAGGTCAACGTATAAAAAACAGAACTTTATTCCTTGAGGGGAAAATAAACAAGGTATAAAAAAAGGAAGTTGTTGTTGTTGATAGCCCACAGGCCCTGATCGTGTCCTCTCTGTTTTAGTCTCTTTCTTTCATCATCCTTCGTTCACACACTCGTTTAGTCTGGGAAGCGCTGGCATGCTTTCTTCCAGCGACAGGCCGTGCACCACTGCTCCTTGCGCTCCACTCCGTACACCTTACGACACTTCTTGGCCTCCCCTCGCCCCTTCCTACAGGGATGATAAACAAGAAACATTTTAGCCTCCCCTCGTCCCGTCCTACAGGGATGATAAACAAGAAACATTTTAGCCTCCCCTCGCCCCGTCCTACAGGGATGATAAACAAGAAACATTTTAGCCTCCCCTCGTCCCGTCCTACAGGGATGATAAACAAGAAACATTTTAGCCTCCCCTCGCCCCGTCCTACAGGGATGATACACAAGAAACATTTTAGCCTCCCCTCGCTCCGTCCTACAGGTATGATAAACAAGAAACATTTTAGCCTCCCCTCGCCCCGTCCTACAGGTATGATACACAAGAAACATTTTAGCCTCCCCTCGCCCCGTCCTACAGGTATGATAAACAAGAAACATTTAGCCTCCCCTCGCCCCGTCCTACAGGGATGATACACAAGAAACATTTTAGCCTCCCCTCGCTCCGTCCTACAGGTATGATAAACAAGAAACATTTTAGCCTCCCCTCGCCCCGTCCTACAGGTATGATAAACAAGAAACATTTTAGCCTCCCCTCGCCCCGTCCTACAGGTATGATAAACAAGAAACATTTAGCCTCCCCTCGCCCCGTCCTACAGGGATGATACACAAGAAACATTTTAGCCTTCCCTCGCCCCGTCCTACAGGTATGATACACAAGAAACATTTTAGCCTCCCCTCGCCCCGTCCTACAGGGATGATACACAAGAAACATTTTAGCCTCCCCTCGCCCCGTCCTACAGGGATGATACACAAGAAACTTTTTTGCCTCCCCTCGCCCCGTCCTACAGGGATGATACACAAGAAACATTTTAGCCTCCCCTCGCCCCGTCCTACAGGGATGATAAACAAGAAACATTTTAGCCTCCCCTCGCCCCGTCCTACATGGATGATAAACAAGAAACATTTTAGCCTCCCCTCGCCCCGTCCTACAGGGATGATACACAAGAAACATTTTAGCCTCCCCTCGCCCCGTCCTACAGGGATGATAAACAAGAAACATTTTAGCCTCCCCTCGTCCCGTCCTACAGGTATGATACACAAGAAACATTTTAGCCTCCCCTCGCCCCGTCCTACAGGGATGATAAACAAGAAACATTTTAGCCTCCCCTCGCCCCGTCCTACAGGGATGATAAACAAGAAACCAAGATGGGGACGTGTGGCAGACTAATAGTATACCTAATATAGAGAAAAGGCTGTGTTAGAGAGAATAAGTTATACATTCTCCATCATGTTTCTTATCTAGCCATCTAATTATGCCCTCTTGTCACATTGGGAGAGGTGTGGAGTCTGTACAGAGAAGAAGATAGACGAGAAAGATAGAGTTATCAGGAATGGAGAGGAGAGATAGTTGAGACATAATGGAGAGGAGAGATAGTTGAGACAGAATGGAGATGAGAGATAGTTGAGACAGAATGGAGATGAGAGATAGTTGAGACAGAATGGAGATGAGAGATAGTTGAGACAGAATGGAGATGAGAGAATAGTTGAGACAGGGGAAAGAGAGATAGTTGAGACATAATGGAGAGGAGAGATAGTTGAGACAGAATGGAGATGAGAGATAGTTGAGACAGAATGGAGATGAGAGATAGTTGAGACAGAATGGAGATGAGAGATAGTTGAGACAGAATGGAGATGAGAGAATAGTTGAGACAGGGGAAAGAGAGATAGTTGAGACATAATGGAGAGGAGAGATAGTTGAGACAGAATGGAGATGAGAGATAGTTGAGACAGAATGGAGATGAGAGATAGTTGAGACAGAATGGAGATGAGAGAATAGTTGAGACAGGGGAAAGAGAGATAGTTGAGACATAATGGAGAGGAGAGATAGTTGAGACAGAATGGAGATGAGAGATAGTTGAGACAGAATGGAGATGAGAGATAGTTGAGACAGAATGGAGATGAGAGATAGTTGAGACAGAATGGAGATGAGAGAATAGTTGAGACAGGGGAAAGAGAGATAGTTGAGACATAATGGAGAGGAGAGATAGTTGAGACAGAATGGAGATGAGAGATAGTTGAGACAGAATGGAGATGAGAGATAGTTGAGACAGAATGGAGATGAGAGATAGTTGAGACAGAATGGAGATGAGAGAATAGTTGAGACAGGGGAAAGAGAGATAGTTGAGACATAATGGAGAGGAGAGATAGTTGAGACAGAATGGAGATGAGAGATAGTTGAGACAGAATGGAGATGAGAGATAGTTGAGACAGAATGGAGATGAGAGATAGTTGAGACAGAATGGAGATGAGAGAATAGTTGAGACAGGGGAAAATAGAGAGAGTTGAGACAGAATGGAGATGAGAGATAGTTAAGACAGAATGGAGAGGAGAGAAAGTTGAGACAGGGGAAAATAGAGAGAGTTGAGACAGAATGGAGAGGAGAGATAGTTGAGACAGGGGAAAATAGAGAGAGTTGAGACAGAATGGAGAGGAGAGATAGTTGAGACAGGGGAAAATAGAGAGAGTTGAGACAGAATGGAGAGGAGAGATAGTTGAGACATAGGGGAATAGAGAGATAGTTGAGACAGAATGGAGAGGAGATAGTTGAGACAGAATGGAGAGGAGATAGTTGAGACAGAATGGAGATGAGAGAATAGTTGAGACAGGGGAAAAGAGAGATAGTTGAGACAGAATGGAGAGGAGGGATAGTTGAAAGAGAATGGAGGAGAGATAGTTGAGACAGAATGGAGAGGAGAGAAAGTTGAGACATAGGGGAAAGAAGATAGTTGAGACAGAGAGGAGAGATAGTTGAGACAGAGAGGAGAGATAGTTGAGACAGAGAGGAGAGATAGTTGAGACAGCGAGGAGAGATAGTTGAGACAGAGAGGAGAGATAGTTGAGACAGAGAGGAGAGATAGTTGAGACAGAGAGGAGAGATAGTTGAGACAGAGAGGAGAGATAGTTGAGACAGAGAGGAGAGATAGTTGAGACAGAGGGGAGAGATAGTTGAGACAGAGAGGAGAGATAGTTGAGACAGAGAGGAGAGATAGTTGAGACAGAGGGGAGAGATAGTTGAGACAGAGAGGAGAGATAGTTGAGACAGAGAGGAAAGATAGTTGAGACAGAGGGGAGAGATAGTTGAGACAGAGAGGAGAGATAGTTGAGACAGAGGGGAGAGATAGTTGAGAGAGGGGAGAGATAGTTGAGACAGAGAGGAGAGATAGTTGAGACAGAGAGGAAAGAAGATAGTTGGAACAGAATGGAGAGGAGAGAGGAAAGGAAAGGTGGAGAGAAGAATAGAGGATAGATAGTTGAGATGGAGGAGAGAAGAAAGGAGAGGATAAATGGTGCTGACTAAAGGAGCAGTGAGCGCGTGACGGGGATGAGAGAGAGAAGAAAGGCAGTCATAGGTAGTTCTAACCTGAAGGAGCAGTGAGTGAGTGACGGGGATGAGAGAGAGAAGAAAGGCAGTCATAGGTAGTTCTAACCTGAAGGAGCAGTGAGTGAGTGACGGGGATGAGAGAGAGAAGAAAGGCAGTCATAGGTAGTTCTAACCTGAAGGAGCAGTGAGCGCGTGACGGGGATGAGAGAGAGAAGAAAGGCAGTCATAGGTAGTTCTAACCTGAAGGAGCAGTGAGTGCGTGACGGGGATGAGAGAGAGAAGAAAGGCAGTCATAGGTAGTTCTAACCTGAAGGAGCAGTGAGCGCGTGACGGGGATGAGAGAGAGAAGAAAGGCAGTCATAGGTAGTTCTAACCTGAAGGAGCAGTGAGTGCGTGACGGGGATGAGAGAGAGAAGAAAGGCAGTCATAGGTAGTTCTAACCTGAAGGAGCAGTGAGCGAGTGACGGGGATGAGAGAGAGAAGAAAGGCAGTCATAGGTAGTTCTAACCTGAAGGAGCAGTGAGAGCGTGACGGGGAGGCTGCTCTCAAGGTGGTTAGCCTGTTGGTGGCACTGCTCTGTTGAAGCCACTGTTCTCCGACACTCACAGACCTGCAGCGACCCGTCATCACCTGTAGGGGGCAGGAGAGAAGGAGTAGAGGGGGAAGAGAAAAGCAAGGCATGTCTTGTAATAAGAAATCATTAAATAGTCACTATTAATATCACATCCGCCTGATGCTCTGACGTTAACCAGGACATAGATGTTAGCCAGATATCACAAGATATTCTGGTTCTGGAGAGACCTGGGAAGGAACGGCTGAGGTTGAGGCTAACCAGGAAGAGGAGAGGAGAGCAGACGTACCTGGGTGTTGTGATGGCTGTGCTGGTTAGAGACGGTGAGAGGGGGAGGGGTCCAACAACAGGGGGAGGGGCTGCAGGAGGACATGGTCACCTGGAGGGGAGCGCAGGCCTGGAGGACAGGAGGACAACAACAGACCAGACATCTCTCAAACTCCTATACATTTATTTTACTGCAATTCTAGTCAAACTCTTTTCAAGATGGCTAGCTGTTTGTTTCTAAACACAACGCATAAGACAAGTCAACAACGCAACATCACTGCCTTGCCATACAAGACAAGTTGGTTGAAATGCGAAACAGAGAAACCAGCCTAAAACCATAAAAAATGAATAAACAATCATGAACTGCAAATGATCTCAACATCCAAAGCACTGACCCTCTACAGGTTAGGGCAGACCCAGTACGCCCTAGAAAGCACTGACCCTCTACAGGTTAGGGCAGACCCAGTACGCCCTAGAAAGCACTGACCCTCTACAGGTTAGGGCAGACCCAGTACGCCCTAGAAAGCACTGACCCTCTACAGGTTAGGGCAGACCCAGTACGCCCTAGAAAGCAGTGGCAATTGTTACTGAGTGGAATATATATGAAATGAGAAAGAGACCAGGGTCAGACCAGGGTCACCTACCTGATAGAGATGGTCTGTCTGTATCTGCCAGGAGGAGCTGGGGGCAGACTGGCTGAGAGGTCTGTGCTGGTATGGGGCTGACTCTGGGCCTGAGCTGGGCCTGGAGCTCCCTGACCCTAAGGAGGTGATCTGAAGACCGGAATCTGGATCAGGGCTTAGAGGGGAGCCACAGGACCCCCAGGGGACGTGAGGGGACGAAGCCGGGAGGTGGGCTGGGGGAAGAGGGGAGACAGGAGAGGGGTCTGGGGGAAGAGGGGAGACGAGAGAGGGGTCTGGGGGAAGAGGGGAGACGGGAGAGGGGTCTGCTGGAGCTTCGCAGGAGATCTTTGTGTAGTAGAAGTCCTCCTCTCTTGGGGACTGCTCCGATCCACTGCTGTAGGGGTGTGCCGGGGTGGGGTGTGTGTGTCGTGGTGGGGTGTGTGTGTGTGTCGGGGTGGGGTGTGTGTGTGTGTGTGTGACGGGGTGGGGTGTGTGTGCCAGGGTGGGGTGGGGTGTGTGTGTGTGTGTGTGACGGGGTGGGGTGTGTGTGTGTGTCGGGGTGGGGTGTGTGTGTGTGCGTGTGACGGGGTGGGGTGTGTGTGTGTGCCGGGGTGGGGTGGGGTGTGTGTGTGTGTGTGTGACGGGGTGGGGTGTGTGTGTGTGTCGGGGTGGGGTGTGTGTGTGTGTGTGCCAGGGTGGGGTGTGTGTGTGTGCCGGGGTGGGGTGCGTGTGTGTGCCAGGGTGGGGTGTGTGTGTGTGCCAGGGTGGGGTGTGTGTGTGTGTCGGGGTGGGGTGGGGTGTGTGTGTCGGGGTGGGGTGTGTGTGTGTGCCGGGGTGGGGTGTGTGTGTGTGTCGGGGTGGGGTGTGTGTGTGTGTGACGGGGTGGGGTGTGTGTGTGTGTCGGGGTGGGGTGTGTGTGTGTGTGTGTGACGGGGTGGGGTGTGTGTGTGTGTCGGGGTGGGGTGGGGTGTGTGTGTGTGTGTGTGACGGGGTGGGGTGTGTGTGTGTGTCGTGGGGTGTGTGTGTGTGTGTGTGTGTGTGTGTGTGTGTATCGTGGGGTGTGTGTGTGTGTGTGTGTGTGTGTGCCGGGGTGGGGTGTGTGTGTGTGTGCCAGGGTGGGGTGTGTGTGTGTGCCAGGGTGGGGTGTGTGTGTGCCAGGGTGGGGTGTGTGTGTGTGCCAGGGTGGGGTGTGTGTGTGTGCCGGGGTGGGGTGGGGTGTGTGTGTGTGTGTGTGTGTGTGACGGGGTGGGGTGTGTGTGTGTGTCGGGGTGGGGTGTGTGTGTGTTAATTTGGAAGGGAGAGACAAAGAGAGGGAGACAGAGTAAGTTAACAATATAATTGGACTACATGCATGTGTTTCTCTAAACCAGATGGCTGAGAGGGGAACTCACCCCAGGTGCAGCACACGGACATGTCTCTTCATCCCAACTGAAGACGTGAGCACCTTGCCACAGCTGGGCCACAGACACCTGTACGCTCCTCTGAAAGAACTCTGTGATCAGGGAGAGAGAGAGGGGGAAGAGGGAGAGAGACAGGGGGGAGAAGGGTAGAGAGGTAGAGAGAGAGGGGACGGGTAGAGGGAGAGAGAGAGGGGGAAGAGGGAGAGAGACAGGGGGGAGAAGGGTAGAGAGGTAGAGAGAGAGGGGACGGGTAGAGGGAGAGATAGGGGGAAGAGGGAGGGAGAGAGACAGGGGGGAGAAGGGTAGAGAGGTAGAGAGAGAGGGGACGGGTAGAAGGAGAGAGAGAGAGGGAAGAGGGAGAGAAACAGGGGGGAGAAGGGTAGAGAGGTAGAGAGAGAGGGGACGGGTAGAGGGAGAGAGACAGGGGGAAGAGGGAGAGAGACAGGGGGGAGAAGGGTAGAGAAGTAGAGAGAGAGGGGACGGGTAGAGAGAGAGAGAGAGAGGGGGGGAAGAGGGAGAGAGACAGGGGGGGAGAAGGGTAGAGAGGTAGAGAGAGAGGGGACGGGTAGAGGGAGAGAGAGAGGGGGAAGAGGGAGAGAGACAGGGGGGAGAAGGGTAGAGAGGTAGAGAGAGAGGGGACGGGTAGAGGGAGAGAGAGAGGGGGAAGAGGGAGAGAGAGGGGGGAGAAGGGTAGAGAGGTAGAGAGAGAGGGGACGGGTAGAGGGAGAGAGAGAGGGGGAAGAGGGAGAGAGACAGGGGGGAGAATGGTAGAGAGGTAGAGAGAGAGGGGACGGGTAGAGGGAGAGAGAGAGGGGGAAGAGGGAGAGAGACAGGGGGGAGAAGGGTAGAGAGAGAGGGGACGGGTAGAGGGAGAGAGAGAGGGGGAAGAGGGAGAGAGACAGGGGGGAGAAGGGTAGAGAGGTATAGAGAGAGGGGACGGGTAGAGGGAGAGAGAGAGGTAAAGAAAAAGAGAGATGGAAGGGAGAGAAAGAGAGACAGAGAGACAGAGAGAGAGAAGAACAAAACAAACCTCATCAGCTACCTCACCGATTCTTCAACTGCCTCTTTCTCTCTCTATCTCCATGGCGACAGCCTCCTCCCCCCTCACCTTTGACCTTGCGGCTGTATGTAGCTCACCCCCCTGCTCCAGCTCCATATGCAGTCCTTCATCTGGGCTGCTGTCCATCTCGGCGACAGAAGGGGACAGAGCGGGACTAACGTTGCCATGGTCCCAGCTCCAGTAGCCACTGCTGCCGCTGTCCGAAAGCTCCCCGCCCCCACACTCCATGTCTCCGCCCCCTGATGATGAACCTAGAGAGACACAGCATGGTGGTCAATATAGTCACTATATAACCATGTTATAGAGACAGCATGGTGG
This sequence comes from Salvelinus namaycush, assembly GCF_016432855.1. Classification (NCBI taxonomy): domain Eukaryota; kingdom Metazoa; phylum Chordata; class Actinopteri; order Salmoniformes; family Salmonidae; genus Salvelinus; species Salvelinus namaycush. The sequence goes on from NC_052330.1 coordinate 33,882,788, forward strand.
TCAATATAATCACTATATAACCATGTTAGAGAGACAGCATGGTGGTCAATATAGTCACTATATAACCATGTTAGAGACAGCATGGTGGTCAATATAGTCACTATATAACCATGTTATAGAGACAGCATGGTGGTCAATATAGTCACTATATAACCATGTTATAGAGACAGCATGGTGGTCAATATAGTCACTATATAACCATGTTAGAGACACAGCATGGTGGTCAATATAGTCACTATATAACCATGTTATAGACCGCATGGTGGTCAATATAGTCACTATATAACCATGTTAGAGACAGCATGGTGGTCAATATAGTCACTATATAACCATGTTAGAGAGACAGCATGGTGGTCAGTATAGTCACTATATAACCATGTTAGAGACAGCATAGTGGTCAATATAGTCACTATATAACCATGTTATAGACACAGCATGGTGGTCAATATAGTCACTATATAACCATGTTATAGACACAGCATGGTGGTCAATATAGTCACTATATAACCATGTTATAGAGACAGCATGGTGGTCAATATAGTCACTATATAACCATGTTATAGAGACAGCATGGTGGTCAATATAGTCACTATATAACCATGTTATAGAGACAGCACGGTGGTCAATATAGTCACTATATAACCATGTTATAGAGACACAGCATGGTGGTCAATATAGTCACTATATAACCATGTTATAGACAGCATGGTGGTCAATATAGTCACTATATAACCATGTTATAGGGACAGCATGGTGGTCAGTATAGTCACTATATAACCATGTTAGAGACACAGCATGGTGGTCAGTATAGTCACTATATAACCATGTTAGAGACAGCATGGTGGTCAATATAGTCACTATATAACCATGTTATAGGGACACAGCATGGTGGTCAATATAGTCACTATATAACCATGTTAGAGACAGCATGGTGGTCAGTATAGTCACTATATAACCATGTTATAGAGACAGCATGGTGGTCAATATAGTCACTATATAACCATGTTATAGAGACACAGCATGGTGGTCAATATAGTCACTATATAACCATGTTATAGAGACAGCATGGTGGTCAATATAGTCACTATATAACCATGTTATAGAGACAGCACGGTGGTCAATATAGTCACTATATAACCATGTTATAGACACCGCATGGTGGTCAATATAGTCACTATATAACCATGTTATAGAGACACAGCATGGTGGTCAATATAGTCACTATATAACCATGTTAGAGACAGCATGGTGGTCAGTATAGTCACTATATAACCATGTTATAGAGACAGCATGGTGGTCAATATAGTCACTATATAACCATGTTATAGGGACACAGCATGGTGGTCAATATAGTCACTATATAACCATGTTATAGGGACACAGCATGGTGGTCAATATAGTCACTATATAACCATGTTAGAGACAGCATGGTGGTCAGTATAGTCACTATATAACCATGTTATAGATACAGCATGGTGGTCAGTATAGTCACTATATAACCATGTTATAGAGACAGCATGGTGGTCAATATAGTCACTATATAACCATGTTATAGAGACAGCATGGTGGTCAGTATAGTCACTATATAACCATGTTATAGAGACAGCATGGTGGTCAATATAGTCACTATATAACCATGTTATAGAGACAGCATGGTGGTCAATATAGTCACTATATAACCATGTTATAGAGACAGCATGGTAGTCAGTATAGTCACTATATAACCATGTTATAGAGACAGCATGGTGGTCAATATAGTCACTATATAACCATGTTAGAGACAGCATGGTGGTCAATATAGTCACTATATAACCATGTTAGAGAGACAGCATGGTGGTCAATATAGTCACTATATAACCATGTTATAGAGACAGCATGGTGGTCAGTATAGTCACTATATAACCATGTTAGAGACAGCATGGTGGTCAATATAGTCACTATATAACCATGTTATAGAGACAGCATGGTAGTCAGTATAGTCACTATATAACCATGTTATAGAGACAGCATGGTGGTCAGTATAGTCACTATATAACCATGTTAGAGACAGCATGGTGGTCAATATAGTCACTATATAACCATGTTATAGAGACAGCATGGTAGTCAGTATAATCACTATATAACCATGTTATAGAGACAGCATGGTGGTCAGTATAGTCACTATATAACCATGTTAGAGACAGCATGGTAGTCAGTATAATCACTATATAACCATGTTAGAGAGACAGCATGGTGGTCAGTATAGTCACTATATAACCATGTTATAGAGACAGCATGGTGGTCAGTATAGTCACTATATAACCATGTTATAGACACCGCATGGTGGTCAGTATAGTCACTATATAACCATGTTAGAGAGACACAGCATGGTGGTCAATATAGTCACTATATAACCATGTTATAGACACCGCATGGTGGTCAGTATAGTCACTATATAACCATGTTAGAGAGACAGCATGGTGGTCAATATAGTCACTATATAACCATGTTATAGAGACAGCATGGTGGTCAATATAGTCACTATATAACCATGTTATAGAGACAGCATGGTGGTCAATATAGTCACTATATAACCATGTTAGAGAGACAGCATGGTGGTCAATATAGTCACTATATAACCATGTTATAGAGACAGCATGGTGGTCAGTATAGTCACTATATAACCATGTTAGAGACACAGCATGGTGGTCAGTATAGTCACTATATAACCATGTTATAGACACAGCATGGTGGTCAATATAGTCACTATATAACCATGTTATAGAGACAGCATGGTGGTCAGTATAGTCACTATATAACCATGTTAGAGAGACAACATGGTGGTCAGTATAGTCACTATATAACCATGTTAGAGAGACAGCATGGTGGTCAATATAGTCACTATATAACCATGTTAGAGACAGCATGGTGGTCAATATAGTCACTATATAACCATGTTAGAGACAGCATGGTGGTCAGTATAGTCACTATATAACCATGTTAGAGAGACAGCATGGTGGTCAATATAGTCACTATATAACCATGTTAGAGAGACAGCATGGTGGTCAGTATAGTCACTATATAACCATGTTAGAGAGACAGCATGGTGGTCAATATAGTCACTATATAACCATGTTATAGAGACAGCATGGTGGTCAGTATAGTCACTATATAACCATGTTAGAGAGACAGCATGGTGGTCAATATAGTCACTATATAACCATGTTAGAGAGACAGCATGGGGAGAGAGAGAGACAGAGAGAAAGCGAGAGCAAGATGGTTCTGATTTATTGACTAACCTACCTGGTAAAGAGTCATTCTGACTCTGAGGAGAGCTCTGGACCACAGAGCTGCAGGACAGACTGGTCAGAACCATGGCTGCCATGATCTCATCCATCTCCACCGACCCTGGGCTCCAGAAACTGAAGAGGGGGAGGGGGGGGCAATAGTTACAAGATGGATTTAGTCTTGGAGAAACGATCACAATCTCCACCTAAACAGACAACTTAAAGAAGAGGAGCAGATGAAGAACGGAGACTCTGTTGAGGAGTACCAAGATAACAGTTGATGTTGTAAGGTCGTGTGACAAGATGAAGAACGGAGACTCTGTTGAGGAGTATCAAGATAACAGTTGATGTTGTAAGGTCGTGTGACAAGATGAAGAACGGAGACTCTGTTGAGGAGTACCAAGAGAACAGTTGATGTTGTAAGGTCGTGTGACAAGATGAAGAACAGAGACTCTGTTGAGGAGTATCAAGATAACAGCTGATGTTGTAAGGTCGTGTGACAAGATGAAGAACAGCTTTAGACTGAAGGATGCCTACAGCGAGAGAGCTTACCTGTAAGGGGCAGACACAGGGCAGGAGGGTATTGTGGGAGTTGTAGTCTGCCGGGGAGCCGGGGGGTGGGTCCAGACCCTCTCAGTCCTCCCCTGGGGCACGAAGACTGGGCCCTGATGGTTTCTATCCATGATTTTCCTATGACTGTTCCTCTCTGTCAAGTTAGGGGCTTCCTGCCCACAGCACTGCATGTACACCTGCAGACAGACACGGGGACAGAGGTGCAACACTGATAAGATATGGGTGAGACGCAGAGGGGGAGGCACAGTTGAGACAATGACACCTGTACAGCAAAACTGTGACAATACTTTTAGATACCCACAAAATATTGAAATTGAATGATGGATTCCTTCTTCCTATCTCTGCTTGTATGGGTCCACCTACCAGTGTCTCCTGTGTCTCTGCCCCAGGCTGCCTGCTGTCTGTGGGTCTTACTGCTGTAGAGGGACATGACTGTGGTCCTGAAGAAGAGGTCCTGTCCCCTGGTCTCTTGGTTGCCATGGTACTGCTGCTGGTAGAGGCTGGAGTTATGCTATTCTAGAACCATAGAATAAAAGTTATGCTATTCTAGAACCATAGAATAAAAGTTATGCTATTCTAGAACCATAGAATAAAGGTTATGCAATTCTAGAACCATAGAATAGAAGTTATGCTATTCTAGAACCATAGAATAGGTTATGCTATTCTAGAACCATAGAATAAAAGTTATGCTATTCTAGAACCATAGAATAGGTTATGCTATTCTAGAACCATAGAATAGGTTATGCTATTCTAGAACCATAGAATAAAAGTTATGCTATTCTAGAACCATAGAATAAAAGTTATGCTATTCTAGAACCATAGAATAAAGGTTATGCAATTCTAGAACCATAGAATAGAAGTTATGCTATTCTAGGACCATAGAATAAAAGTAATCTCTTCATTGGAAGGAAAGCAGCAAATAATGTTTTTTTTTTGTGCGCATATAAATATGATGTAATGTCTTGGAATGTAAATCACAGCACAAAATGTTTTACTTCAATCATTACTGGTAATTACATGTTTATTATCGGCATCTGCATGTGTAATTACAGTTTCCATCCAACAAAGGAGTGATGTTGCGAAAATTCCTAAAAGTCAATCACACAACCAATGACATCATCCTGTACAGAGAGTGTTTAAAACATTTTTTTGAAGATCCCACACCCCTCGCTGTCTGTCTGACCGAGAGGTAGCAAGTGTGCAGTGTGTGTGGACTCCTGGGTGGCTTTTAGTGGAGCACAATATCCCATTTCTGTTTAATCTAACGTTTATGATTTTAAAACAAAGACTTGTCTTAAACTGCATTATTTGGGGACTGTGCCGATAGGCTAGTAAAGACCCTGGAGGTATAGTCGTCTTGTCCAATAGGCGCTCACTTCCACTAGTAAACAACCCTACTGTGGAGGAGACGGGCGCTCATTGGCCGAGAGCTTCTTTCCAGGCTACACACCCCTTTTTGACAACGTGTTCGGACACGAGTTTCGGCCGGAGCGTTCGAGATGGTGATGGGAATATAGTCATATCCGCTTAATGTTTAATAAAAAGTTGTATAATTTCCCTGAGAATATTGCCATTTTCGTATTAGTCCGAAGTCATGCGTGGTAATAGTGAAAAGAAAATAGAGAAATCTCAAAAAAACACCGATGAACTCAATGAAAACATCTATCCTACCCGGCAACCCAGAACGATTAGGAAATCCCCCCCATTACAAACATGCCCAAACATGTATAAAAAAGCAAACACATCATTAACGTTATTAATATTTTCTAAACATTACTACTATCCTATTTAATAATAAAACATGACGATATTTACCGTTAGAGCGATCGAGATTCTTGTGTCCAGTTTGGAGAGTGAATGAAAGTAGGCGTCTCCACCGGGTCTGCCTTGATGACTACCAGTGAAAGGGTGGTTGGATGGGGACGGATTGCTGGATGCGCTCTGTGAGGATGTGGCTACGTGCGTGCGTATGGTGGAGCAGTGCCGAGTGCGACAGCTGGCCACAGCGCTAGATATCAGACTGCACTGAGACTGCACAAGGGCATATCTGGGTGATAGGTTACGAGATCAAAATTATACCCTCAGCGCTCAGACACAGACAGACGAAGGGAGAACTGCGCCAGAGAAAATAGGCTACATGAAACACAATGACCAGAGATTTGATTTCTTCATATTTTTTTTGATGCGTGTTTTTAATGTGCAGATAGTTTTGTTCAAATATAAATGTTTAAAATGGTTTCCCTGTGCAACGTCATAATAATGGGTTTCCCCCTCTCAATCTCGCAATTTGGAAAATAAACAAACATAAACAAAACATATGAGGTGAAAACACATTGAATGACTTAAATCTATTTGTCATAACCTTAGAATTGTCATAATCTTTTTTTACAACAGACCAGTAGACAATGTAAATGCATCTCTCATCAGTATAGGCCTAAACCTCTATTTTGCACCTTAAAATATGTTGTTTATGTTTAATGTGATATTAGCCTATATGACAATATCGTACAGTGTAGGAGGGGGGGGGGGGGGGGGGGGGGTCCTGAGAGGAGGGGGTAACCTCCCCCACACACATATACAAGAAGAAAGTTGAAGCTCATCTACTGCAAATTCTATACAATTTTAAAACTCTAAAATGCAATTTGGAGAACAGCAAAAACAAGCAAAATTTACACCAGCCATTAAAACGTTGGTTGCTGTAGCTTCATTCACCTCAGTCGATCTTATGCCATGTTACTATGATATCTGAATGAGAAGAACTAACAAAATGAGTGGGTGCCCTGTTTGGTAATTAGGCCATGTTACTATGATATCTGAGTGAGAGGAACTAACAAAATGAGTGGGTGCCCTGGTTGGTAATTAGGCCATGAACACTACACCCTGGCTAGACTAACTAGACTCATTTACCAATCAATATATTTTTTTTTAACTGGCGTGGTCTAATTGAATGAGTGTCAGTAGCTAGTTTTCCATCCAATTGGTGACAGATTTTCATGTAAATATGCTGCACTGAACAAAAAATATTAAACACAACATGTAAAGTGTTGATCCCATGTTTCATGAGCTGAAATAAGAGATACCAGAAATGTTACATACGCACAAAAAGCTTATTTCTCTCAAATTCGTTTACATCCCTGTTAGTGAGCATTTCACCTTTGTCAAGATAATCCATCCACTTGACAGGTGTGGCATATCAAGAAGCTGATTAAACAGCATGATCATTACACAGGTGCGCCTTGTGCTGGGGACAAGAAAAGGCCACTCTAAAATCTGCACTTTTGTCACACAACACAATGCCACAGATGTCTCAAGTTAAGGGAAAATGCAATCTGCATGCTGACTGCAGGATTGTCCACCAGAGCTGTTTACAGAGAATTTTATGTTAATTTCTCTACCATAAGCCAAAGTCATTTTAGAGAATTTGGCAGTACGTCCAACTGGCCTCACAACTGCAGACCACGTGTAACCGCACCAGCCCAAGACTTCCACATGGCTTCTTCTGTGTGATCGTCTGAGGGTGGAGGGCGTGGTGCTGTGGAATATTTCTGTCCCTTTTGTGGGGGGAAACTTTTCTGATTGGCTGGGCCTGGCTCCCCAGTGTATGGACCTAATGAATTTATTTCAATTGACTGATTTCCTTATATGAACTGTAACTCAGCAAAATCTTTGAAATTGTTGCATGTTGCGTTTATATTTTTGTTCAGGATAAAATATGCATAAAACAATATGTGCATTTTCCCACCAGATTTTCATCAAATTGACCCGTTGCAGATAAAGGCTGTGCGTGATGATGTAGTGCACATAAAAATACAAGTTAAATGTGTTTCCATCGCATTTTCAACTCTACTGATGATTTTCTCACAAAAAAATGTGCACTATATACACTGCTCAAAAAAATAAAGGGAACACTAAAATAACACATCCTAGATCTGAATGAATGAAATATTCATATTAAATACTTTTTTCTTTACATAGTTGAATGTGCTGACAACAAAATCACACAAAAATTATCAATGGAAATCAAATTTATCAACCCATGGAGGTCTGGATTTGGAGTCACACTTAAAATTAAAGTGGAAAACCACACTACAGGCTGATCCAACTTTGATATAATGTCCTTAAAACAAGTCAAAATGAGGCTCAGTAGTGTGTGTGGCCTCCATGTGCCTGTATGACCTCCCTACAACGCCTGGGCATGCTCCTGATGAGGTGGCGGATGGTCTCCTGAGGGATCTCCTCCCAGACCTGGACTAAAGCATCCGCCAACTCCTGGACAGTCTGTGGTGCAATGTGGCGTTGGTGGATGGAGCGAGACATGATGTCCCAGATGTGCTCAATTGGATTCAGGTCTGGGGAACGGGCGGTCCATAGCATCAATGCCTTCCTCTTGCAGGAACTGCTGACACACTCCAGCCACGTGAGGTCTAGCATTGTCTTGCATTAGGAGGAACCCAGGGCCAACCGCACCAGCATATGGTCTCACAACGGGTCTGAGGATCTCATCTCGGTACCTAATGGCAGTCAGGCTACCTCTGGCGAGCACATGGAGGGCTGTGCGGCCCCCCAAAGAAATGCCACCCCACACCATGACTGACCCACTGCCAAACCGGTCATGCTGGATGATGTTGCAGGCAGCAGAACGTTCTCCACGGCGTCTCCAGACTCTGTCACGTCTGTCATGTGCTCAGTGTGAACCTGCTTTCATCTGTGAAGAGCACAGGGCTCCAGTGGCGAATTTGCCAATCTTGGTGTTTTCTGGCAAATGCCAAACGTCCTGCACGGTGTTGGGCTGTAAGCACAACCCCTACCTGTGGATGTCGGGCCCTCATACCACCCTCATGGAGTCTGTTTCTGACCGTTTGAGCAGACACATGCACATTTGTGGCCTGCTGGAGGTCATTTTGCAGGGCTCTGGCAGTGCTCCTCCTGCTCCTCTTTGCACAAAGGCGGAGGTAGCGGTCCTGCTGCTGGGTTGTTGCCCTCCTACGGCCTCCTCCACCTCTCCTGATGTACTGGCCTGTCTCCTGGTAGCGCCTCCATGCTCTGGACACTACGCTGACAGACACAGCAAACCTTCTTGCCACAGCTCGCATTGATGTGCCATCCTGGATGAGCTGCACTACCTGAGCCACTTGTGTGGGTTGTAGACTCCGTCTCATGCTACCACTAGAGTGAAAGCACCGCCAGCATTCAAAAGTGACCAAAACATCAGCCAGGAAGCATAGGAACTGAGAAGTGGTCTGTGGTCACCACCTGCAGAACCACTCCTTTATTGGGGGTGTCTTGCTAATTGCCTATAATTTCCACCTGTTGTCTATTCCATTTGCACAACAGCATGTGAAATTTATTGTCAATCAGTGTTGCTTCCTAAGTGGACAGTTTGATTTCACAGAAGTGTGATTGACTTGGAGTTACATTGTGTTGTTTAATAGTTCCCTTTATTTTTTTGAGCAGTGTATATATATATATAGCGAGTGTGCCCACTCTGGTATGGATACATGCGCTCTAGCCAACAGCTCGCAGATATAGTGTAGCCTATAGCCTACATGACTAAATTATTATTTATCAAACCGTAGCAAAGCATCAATCATCATATCACCAGAGTAAAACCCCTCAATATATATTGGAAAGGTACATCCGAATTATCACCTTGCAATTTGTAGAATAATAATTCCATTTAGCAGACACTTTTATTCAAAGAAATTTACAGTCACATATGGGTGGCCCCCGGGAATTAAACACACTATCCTGGCATTGCTGGTGCCTTGCTCTACCAACTAAGCCATACAGGACCATTCACCACCCTGGGAAGTTCATCATCATTTATTTCATCTGTATCCTAATAACATGCATGGTTTCCCGACTCGTCGTAGTGGGAAGACCAGACAACATGTCATCGGATGACTCCAAGTTAAGTTCAATATGATGGTTATTATAATCAACATTTACGCATAAACAACTTTTCCCTACCGACATTTGTCACACAATTAATTTTCCAACACAGAAAGATCCCACCTTTTATTATGTCGACATTTGGAAAGTTTACCGAAAAATTAGTGGTTTCCATCAGGCCTGTTGTGACATTTTTTATACTTTACTCATAAAAATGTTGGATGGAAACCTGGTTAGTGAGTGACATATAACAAGAGGAAACCTGGTTAGTGAGTGACATATAACAAGAGGAAACCTGGTTAGTGAGTGACATATAACAAGAGGAAACCTGGTTAGTGAGTGACATATAACAAGAGGAAACCTGGTTAGTGAGTGACATATAACAAGAGGAAAACTGGTTAGTGAGTGACATATAACAAGAGGAAAACTGGTTAGTGAGTGACATATAACAAGAGGAAACCTGGTTAGTGAGTGACACATAACAAGAGGAAACCTGGTTAGTGAGTGACATATAACAAGAGGAAACCTGGTTAGTGAGTGACATATAACAAGAGGAAACCTGGTTAGTGAGTGACATATAACAAGAGGAAACCTGGTTAGTGAGTGACATATAACAAGAGGAAACCTGGTTAGTGAGTGACATATAACAAGAGGAAACCTGGTTAGTGAGTGACATATAACAAGAGGAAAACTGGTTAGTGAGTGACATATAACAAGAGGAAACCTGGTTAGTGAGTGACATATAACAAGAGGAAACCTGGTTAGTGAGTGACATATAACAAGAGGAAACCTGGTTAGTGAGTGACATATAACAAGAGGAAAACTGGTTAGTGAGTGACATATAACAAGAGGAAACCTGGTTAGTGAGTGACATATAACAAGAGGAAACCTGGTTAGTGAGTGACATATAACAAGAGGAAACCTGGTTAGTGAGTGACATATAACAAGAGGAAACCTGGTTAGTGAGTGACATATAACAAGAGAAAAACTGCTGATGCACAACCAAATTTAAAAACTGCACCTTGGTGTGTATTCTACAATTCTAACTCTCAAAAGTACATTTTAGACCCTGACTGAGTTCCTAGAAAATATAATTGAGGTCTGGACTTCTGTGTCCTCATATGTATCTACAGCCCTGCATATTTGTGAGTGGATTACAGCCCAAACCCTGTCTGTGTTTTTTGGAATGAATGTGTAGTTACTTCAGCAGACCAGACAGACAGACGCTGCACAGACAGGGATTGTAGTCTGAGCTACAGCACTACTCAGTCCCTGTGATACAGACAGAGGACCCAATCCCACTGCCAATCTCAAACCCAATCTAGACGGAATCCTGTCTATTAATTAAATCATGTGACCTTGTCGGACCTATAACAACCCAGATGAAAGCTTGTTGGTGCTATGTTCTGAGCTGCTCCTTGTTTGCTTTAGATAGAAGATCAAACCAGATGTATTTATAAAGCCCGATTTACATCAGCAGATGTCACAAAGTGTTTATACAGAAACCCAAACAGCAAGCAAACACGGTGGCTAGGAAAATCTCCCTAGGACGGCAGGAACCTAGGAAGAAACCTAGAGAGGAACCAGGCTCTGAGGGGTGACCAGTCCTCTTCTGGCTGTGCCCGGTGGAGATTATAAGAGTACATGGCCATTAAAAGGATCCGCCACATTTTTTCAATTTCCGCCAAAAATGACATACCCAAATCTAACTGCCTGGAGTTCAGGCCCGGAAGCAAGGATATGCATATTCTTGGTACCATTTGAAAGGAAACACTTTGTAATTTGTGTAAATGTGAAAGAAATGTAGGAGAATATATCAGAATAGATCTGGTAAAAGTTAATACAAAGAAAAAAAAACATTATTTTGTATTTTTTTTTTTTCGTACCATCATCTTTGAACTGCAAGAGAAAGGCCATAATGCATTATTCCAGCCTAGGTAGAGTTTAGATTTTGGCCACTAGATGGCAGCAGTGTATGTGCAAAGTTTTAGACTGATCCAATTAACCATTGCATTTCTGTTGAAAATGTTGTACCAATACTGCCCAAATGTGTCTAATTTGTTTATTAATAACTTTTCATGTTCAAAATTGTGCACTCTCATGAAACAATAGCATGGTATTCTGTCACTGTAATAGCGACTGTAAATTGGACAGTGCAGTTAGATTAACAAGAATTTAAGCTTTCTGCCAATATCAGATATGTCTATGTCCTGGGAAATTTTCTTGTTACTTACAACCTCATGCTAATCGCATAAGCCTATGTAAGCTCAACCGTCTCATGGAAGGGACACTGATCCCGAAGAAGTTATTAAGGCCGGATCGTTCTTCAGATGTTCAAACGTTCATAGATGACCAGCAGGGTCAAATAATAATCACAGTGATTATAGAGGGTGCAACAGGTCAGCACCTCAAGAGTTCATGTCAGTAGGCTTTTCATAGCCGAGCAGTCAGAGGTCGAAACAGCAGGTGCGAGCGAGAGAGAGAAGGTCGAAAACAGCAGTTCGGGACAGGTAGCACGTCCGGTGAACAGGTCAGGATTACATAGCCGCAGGCAGAACAGCAGGTCTGGGACAATGTAGAGCACGTCCGGTGAACAGGTCAGGATTACATAGCCGCAGGCAGAACAGCAGGTCTGGGACAATGTAGAGCACGTCCGGTGAACAGGTCAGGATTACATAGCCGCAGGCAGAACAGCAGGTCTGGGACAATGTAGAGCACGTCGGTGAACAGGTCAGGATTACATAGCCGCAGGCAGAACAGCAGGTCTGGGACAATGTAGAGCACGTCGGTGAACAGGTCAGGATTACATAGCCGCAGGCAGAACAGTTGAAACTGGAGCAACAGCACGACAAAGTAGCACATCTGTTGAACAGGTCAGGGTTCCATAGCCAAGGGCAAAACAGCAGAAACTGGATCAGCAACACGACCAGTTGGACTGGGGAGAGCTAAGAGTCATCTGGCCAGGTAGACCTGAGGCATTGTTCTAGGGCTTAGGTCCTCTGAGAGAAGAGAGCGTGAGAGATGGGAGAATTAGAGGGAGCATACTTAAGTTCACACAGAACACCAGATAAGACAGGAGAATTTCACCAGATAAGACAGGAGAATTACACCAGAAAAGATAGGAGAATTACACCAGATAAGACAGCAGAATTACACCAGATAAGACAGGAGAATTACACCAGATAAGACAGGAGAATTATACCAGATAAGACAGGAGAATTACACCAGATAAGACAGGAGAATTATACCAGATAAGACAGGAGAATCGTGAATCGTGCATACATTTATTTTGTCCCCCCCACACCAAATGCGATCACGACACGCAGGTTAAAATATCAAAACAAACTCTGAACCAATGACATTAATTTGGGGACAGGTCGCAAAGCATTAAACATTTATGGAAATTTAGCTAGTTAGCTTGCACTTGCTAGCTAATTTGTCCTATTTAGCTAGCTTGCTGTTGCTAGCTAATTTGTCCTATTTAGCCAGCTTGCTGTTGCTAGCTAATTTGTCCTATTTAGCTAGCTTGCTGTTGCAAGCTAATTTGTCCTGGGATATAAACATTGAGTTGTTATTTTACCTGAACTGCACAAGGTCCTCTACTCCGACAAATTAATCCACACATAAAACGGCCAACCGAATCGTTTCTAGTCATCTCTCTTCCTTCCAGGCTTTTTTTTCTCTTGACTTTATATTGCGATTGGTAACTTTCATAAATTAGGTTTATTACCGCCACTGACCTTGTTCGTCTTTCAGTCACCCACATGGGTATAACCAATGAGGAGATGGCACGTGGGTACCTGCTTCTATAAACCAATGAGGAGATGGGAGAGGCAGGACTTGCAGCGCGATCTGCGTTAGAAATAGAACTGATTTCTATTTTAAACCTTGGCAACGCAGACGCTCGTTGGCGGCGCGAGCAGTGTGGTTGCAATAATTGAATAACATAGATTTCTACATTTATTTTGCGACGCGAGTTGTGTGGTCAGCCTGTGAGGCTTTTACCCACCAAGCTCTCCAGCCCGAGGCCCTAATCCTACCCCTGTCAGAGCCCACAACTACTCACGGGTGGGTTGGCTGAGTAAGCCACCGGACATGCTTACTCTGTAAGCAAGGGACTGTGTTAACTTGTCCTCTGTTATATAAGAGAAAGAAAAAGAGGAATACGACAACTGAAGAAAAAATAAAATGTTATGCATTTACATTTGTTATGACTTAATGTTAATGCTGTTATGTTTGCACTTTCTATTGAAAAGGATGTTCCGTAGTCTAGTTGATAGGTAATCAACTAGCTGGGCTGTTCCCGTACCCCGTATGTAGGGACTTGTACAACACTTGAACATGACATTGTGTCTGTCTTTATTTTTTAATCTAACATATCATACAGAAACAGTAAACACCGCCATGTTTAGTTTTGCCCAATGTAGATCGAGGCAAAGACACGGTCTCAATGAGGATAGCTGAGCTGACTACATTGACTATGCTAGTGGCAGACTGCACTAAGCTGGCAGGCTGGCTAACAGCCTGCTGCCTGGCCTGCACCCTATCTCATTGTGGAGCTAGGGGAGTTAGAGCCCTGTCTATGTTCATAGATAAGATGAGAGCACCCCTTCAGCTTGGATGGAGTCCGTCACTCCTCAGCAGGCCAGGCTTGGTCCTGTTTGTGGAGGATTCCCAGAAAGAGAGCCAGTTATCTACAAATTCTATATTTTGGGAAGGGCAGAAAACAGTTTTCAACCAGCGATTGAGTTGTGCGAGTCATCTGTAGAGCTCATCACTCCCCCTAATTGGGAGGGGGGCAGAGACAATTACTCGATCAGTGTTGCCAACTTAGCGTGTTGCCAACTTAGCTATTTTTTTGCGAGTATTCAGACCCCTCTAGCGACACTTTTTCAAAAAATCGACTAGCAACAAATCTAGCAACTTTTTCTGGTGTTATTGGAGACTTTTGGAGACTGACGTGAAAGCACGTATCGTTCTTACTCTTCTCAACGAGCAGCGGGTGCTGCCGTGGGCCCCACCCCCGTCCCAAAGCACTCACAGGCGGCCCAGTCCTCGTGCAGCAGTCCCTCCCAGCTGCAGTCAGAGCAGGAGATGTTCACCCCTCCGCATCCAGACTTCAAATGAATGCGGGAAGCCGCCGCTGGATGATCCCGCTCTGGCTTACATAATTTTTTTTTTTTTTACCTGAATTAGGGCCAGACTAGTTACCAGCATTTTCTCACATTGCCATTGACAGTTTTTTCTATTGTCTCTTTTTGGTCCATTTAGATTGTTAATGTAGATTGTATATATATATTTTTTTTAATGTTATGGTTAAAAATGTTCATGTTTTACTGTGACTTGTTGTAGGCTCCTAAGTGGACCATACGGTTAAAAACCAAACCAAATTAAGAAAAAAAAAACGAAAAAAAAAAAAAAACTAAGGAACTCCGCCAGAGGGTCTCTTTTAGGTCACTTTTGCCGGTCCCAAGCCCGGATAAAAGAGGGGGGTTGGAATTGTGACATAAAAAAAAAAAAGAAGAATCGACAGAAGAAAGTTAATTTGTAGTTCTAAACATATTTAGGGTGTTTCTTACTCACTTTTTGTCTCTCCCACGACGTTATTCCTCTCTCCTACAGCGTCCATCACAATTACATGCACATGGACAATTATGCAAATTAGGTGATGACATCATTTAGCGATTTGTAGCGACTTTTAGGACAGCCAATAGCTACTTTCCTTACTGAGGAGTTGGCAACACTGTAACTCGATGCCAACACATCTTTCTAGCTAAGTTACACGCTGAAGTTATGTTGCGCTTGGTGACTAACAAACTCACCCCATTCCGTTCAAATGTGCGCAACCGCGACATTCAAAACGAGGCTACAAAGAAAACTAATGGGACTGTAGCGACTGTGTTGACTTCAAAATCTGGGGTGTGAACTAGGTTTCTACTCTAGCGTTGATCGACATGGTAATAGTTCTATAGTATTGGAGAAAAGTTGAAAAAAACGGACCCTCCGTTACATCGTGTCGTGTCATAACGTACAGCACGCATAAAAAAGCTACTATTTCTGTCTTACAATCTCTCTCCACCAGGTGTAGCACTTCTCTAATCGTTTAAAAACAATAAATGGACAGTGACGGGGGTAAGGGGGGGGATACCTAGTCATTTTTTGCGTCATCACTGCATGCGATCATCATTCTCAAAGCCGCTGTTTACTTCTAAGATCACTTTAGCACCGCCCTAAAAACCTGATTCAAATTCGACACAAACCTTCAAATAGGTATGTAATGACACATTATATAAACTCTTTATAGTGTTTTATTTACATTTTAGAGGCGATAAGGTGATAAATTAGACAGATCGAGTGAAAAAAAGCAATTTTCCCACACGACATCTCTCCTTCTCACTATCACGCATTAGTTTCGCTTCCCCACCCGCCATTTTTAAAAAGACCCGACGGGGCTCATTGCCTGCTTGAATTATGCAGAAACGGGCAGTGTTTAGGTCATGTAATTGATTCTGTTGGAAAGGGGAGAAATTGTTCACAGGGACAGGTTAAGCTGAATTCTCTATCTCTTCCCTTTCTCTCTCCTCATCCTCCGCTTTCCCATCAGGCATGTCGAGAAGGGAGAAAAAAAGAGAACATTCTGGGAGCTTGGCCACACCCCTATTAGCTTTGTTCACCACTGCGTACTCATCATCAGCGTCATACATCTCCCTGCCAATCAAACCTAGCCCCTCCCCTCCAGGTAGAGTGGGTGGAGCCAGGAGGCTTGGTAACTTTGTGTTCTGAGAGTCAGGTAGATGTCCTCGGGTGCCATATGGGACATGTCCTAGGGTGTCATATGGGACATGTCCTAGGGTGTCATATGGGACATGTCCTAGGGTGCCATATGGGACATGTCCTCGGGTGTCATATGGGACATGTCCTCGGGTGTCATATGGGACATGTCCTAGGGTGTCATATGGGACATGTCCTAGGGTGCCATATGGGACATGTCCTAGGGTGCCATATGGGACATGTCCTAGGGTGCCATATGGGACATGTCCTAGGGTGTCATATGGGACATGTCCTAGGGTGTCATATGGGACATATCCTAGGGTGCCATATGGGACATGTCCTAGGGTGCCATATGGGACATGTCCTAGGGTGTCATATGGGACATGTCCTCGGGTATCATTTGGGAAGCGTAATAGGGTGCCATTGGGGAAGCGTAATAGGGTGCCATTGGGGAAGCGTGATAGGGTGCCATTGGAGAAGAGTGATAGGGTGCCATTGGGGAAGCGTAATAGGGTGCCATTGGGGAAGCGTGATAGGGTGCCATTGGAGAAGAGTGATAGGGTGCCATTGGAGAAGAGTGATAGGGTGCCATTGGAGAAGAGTGATAGGGTGCCATTGGAGAAGAGTGATAGGGTGCCATTGGAGAAGAGTGATAGGGTGCCATTGGAGAAGAGTGATAGGGTGTCATTGGAGAAGAGTGATAGGGTGCCATTGGAGAAGAGTGATAGGGTGCCATTGGAGAAGAGTGATAGGGTGCCATTGGGGAAGCGTGATAGGGTGCCATTGGAGAAGAGTGATAGGGTGCCATTGGGGAAGCGTGATAGGGTGCCATTGGAGAAGCGTGATAGGGTGCCATTGGGGAAGCGTGATAGGGTGCCATTGGGGATAGGTACTGGGGTTTTACAACTGTGTGATCATTCATTCAGTTCAAATGCCCAGACACTTCAAGTGGTGTTTCTTTTGTCACGAGAAAATCATCTTGAAACCTTGGAAAAACAAAAACACACCCATTTACTATGCAGCATTAGTACTGTTATGGCTAGCTGTCTATCATCACCCAGACTCATTCCAGTACGGGGACAGCATTCCATTCCTCTGGGTGACAATGACGTGACCCAACCCATAATGCATTGTGCAAGGAGCCTAAGACATCAATATAAAGTATGGGCCCATAATGGCACCCTATTCCCCTATGAGCCCTTAATGACACCCTATTCCCCTATTGGCCCTTAATGACACCCTATTCCCCTATTGGCCCTTAATGACACCCTATTCCCCTATTGGCCCTTAATGGCACCCTATTCCCCTATTGGCCCTTAATGGCACCCTATTCCCCTATGAGCCCTTAATGGCACCCTATTCCCCCATTGGCCCTTAATGGCACCCTATTCCCCTATTGGCCCTTAATGGCACCCTATTCCCCTATGAGCCCTTAATGGCACCCTCTTCCTCTATGGGCCCTTAATGGCACCCTATTCCCCTATTGGCCCTTAATGGCACCCTATTCCCCTATTGGCCCTTAATGGCACCCTATTCCCCTATGAGCCCTTAATGGCACCCTCTTCCTCTATGGGCCCTTAATGGCACCCTATTCCCCTATGGGCCCTTAATGGCACCCTATTCCCCTATTGGCCCTTAATGGCACCCTCTTCCTCTATTGGCCCTTAATGGCACCCTATTCCCCTATTGGCCCTGGTCTAAAGTAGTGCACCAGCACTATAGAGGGTGTCATTTGGGATGCAAACATTCTTTCCCTGTGTTGTCTGTTTCCTGATGCCTCTCAATACTCATATCAACACATTATACAGTATCTTACACACCACAGGTTCAGATGATAGATTATACAGTATATTACATAAGCATTAATGCTATACTACACAAGTAGACAAAGTCAATAACATACCCAAACAGTAGAATCGAAGCAGCGTACACACCCACAGTAAATAGTTATATGTATTTTTCTTTGCCGAGTGACTCTTAATTTGTCTGCTGTGGCAAATCGTAGCCTAAACTATCAAATTGAAGTCAGTCATTAAATCAACTAGTCAAAAGCAAGTAGTCAGTCTGTCTGGTGTCTGTCATTCACCAGACTGATTGCATGATCTAGTCTCTGTACTGTTGTTGTTCTGTGTCTCTGTCGAGATTCTAGAGGTTATTATCTAATCCATAGTTTCCTGTCTGTCTATTAAAAATGGCACTGATTTTTTTGTCCGGATACAACACATGAATTCCTGAGGTTTATGGAAATGCATGAAGGGAACTTTTACTAGTGCCATGATATTTCTCACATTCCAACAACAACCAGATTTGAACACACTTTACAGAATTGACTGTGAAGGATACTCCGTTGAGGTAATTGAGCATTGATGGGCTGTGGTGGCACACACTGTTTGTTTGTGACTAATTTCTTCAGGTAAAATCGTTCGTTGTGCTGCTATTGTCAGTCATGTTGTGACATCACGTTAAGGACAACACTGACCCCTACTGGTGATTTATAGGATTACAGAATATCACAGACCGGAATAAAAATATATCTAAATAAAATTAACGGTTATTGGTCGCTTACACATATTTTGCAGATGTTATCGCAGGTGCAGCAAAATGCTTATGTTTCTAGCTCCATCATTGCCGTAATATCTAACAACATAAAACAATACACACAATTCCCCCCCAAAATTTAAAGAAACAAATGAAGACATGAGAACGAGCAATGTATATATATATATATAATAATAATAATAATAATGTATACATACATACATACATACACTACCATTCAAAAGTTTGGGTTCACTTAGAAATGTCCTTGTTTTTGAAATAAAATATTTTGTCCATTAAACTAACATAAAATTGATCAGAAATACAGAGTAGACATTATTAATGTAAATGCTAACCTTCTAGGCAGAGTTACTCTGTCCAGTGTCTGTGTTCTTTTGTCCATCTTAATCTTTTATTTTTATTGGCCAGTCTGAGATATGGCCTTTTCTTTGCAACTCTGCCTAGAAAGCCAGCATCCTGGAGTCGCCTCTTCACTGTTGACGTTGAGACTGGTATTTTGCGGGTACTATTTAATAAAGCTGCCAGTTGTGGACTTGTGAGGGGTCTGTTTCTCAAACTAGACAATCTAATGTACTTGACTTCTTGCTCAGTTGTGCACCAGGGCCTCCCACTCCTCTTTCTATTCTGGTTAGAGACAGTTAGCGCTGTTCTGTGAAGGGAGTAGTACACAGCGTTGTACGAGATCTTCAGTTTCTTGGCAATTTCTCGCATGGAATAGCCTTCATTTCTCAGAACAAGAATAGACTGACAATTTCCAGAAGAAAGTTCTTTGTTTCTGGCCATTTTGAGCCTGTAATCGAACCCACAAATGCTGATGCTCCATATACTCAACTAGTCTAAAGAAGGCCAGTTTTATTGCTTCTTTAAATCAGGACAACAGTTTCCAGCTGTGTTAACATAATTGCAAAAGGGTTTTCTAATGATCAATTTTAAAATGATAAACTTGGATTAGCTAACACAGCGTGCCATTGGAACACAGGAGGGATGGTTGCTGATAATGGGCCTCTGTACACCTATGTAGATATTCCATTAAAAATCAGCCGTTTCCAGCTACAATAGTCATTTACAACATTAACAATGTCTACACTGTATTTCTGATCAATTTGATGTTATTTTAAATGGACAAAAAAATGAGCTTTTCTTTAAAAAACAAGGACATTTCTAAGTGACCCCAAACTTTCGAACGGTAGTGTACATATACATATATATACACATACATACATACTCAGCGCCTTGGGAAAGTTTCAGACTCCTTGACTTTTTCCACATTTTGTTACGTTACAGCCTTATTCTAAAATTGATTAAATATTTTCTCATCAATCTACACACAATAACCCATAATGACATCACAATACCCCATAATGACATCACAATACCCCATAATGACATCACAATACCCCATAAGGACATAATACCCCATAATGACAAAGCGAAAACAGGTTTAAAGAAATTTTTGCAAACGTATTAATCCTTTCTCACCTTCACACGACGCCATTGACGCTTTCAGCCATCTTCCAGATACAGTTGAAACCGGGATTCATCCCTAAAGAGCACACTTCTCCAGCCAGTGGCCATCGAAGGTGAGCATTTGCCCACTGAAGTCGGATACGACGCCGAACTCCAGTCAAGTTAAGGCCCTTGTGAGGACGACAAGCACTCATATTACCTTCCCTGAGATGGTTTCTGACAGTTTGTGCAGAAATTATTTGTATGTGCAAACCCACAACTTCATCACCTGTCCGGCTGGCTCATCTCAGACCACCCCACAGGTGAAGAAGCCGGAGTGGGCACACTTGCTATATAATGCAAAAGAAATTCTGAGTAAACCATCAGTAGAGTTGAAAATGCGATGGAAACACATTTAACTTGTATTTTTTATTCGGTACATGGTAATTTTAACAGTAAATTGTATTCTTATGTGCACAGCTTTCTATCCACAACAAGTCAATTTGATGGAAACACATCTCTGGTGAGAAAATGTACATTGTTTTAGGGGTTTTTTTATACAGAAAAATATACACTACCGTTCAAAAGTTTGGGGTCACTTAGAAATGTTCTTGTTTTTGAAAGAAAAGCTAATTTTTTTTGTCAATTAAAATAGATCAGAAATACAGTGTAGACATTGTTCATGTTGTTAATGACTATTGTAGCTGGAAACGGCTGATAAAAAAGAAGGGATATCAACAGAGGCCCATTATCAGCAACCATCACTCCTGTGTTCCAATGACACTTTGCAAATGCAACTTATTTCTATGTGAAAACTGAAATGATATATTCATACTTTTCCATTTGAGTAGACGCTCTTATCCGGAGCATCTTACAGTAGTCTACATGTTCATACTTCTTCTTGAACCCACAACCCATTGCAAACGCCACACTCTTATCAACTGAGCCACATATCACTTGACGTTTCAATGTACTAATTTACTGTATTGTGTATTGTTTTTCTTCATGCTGATAGAAAGTCTACAGGTACAACCCTAGATGACCAGCCTATGTACAATACAGTCATGTACATTTACATTAAGTGGTTTGTAAGGATGGTCAATTAATGATGTACAAAAGTGGTTGTTTTCTGTGTTACTTGATCAATAAAAAAAACCAAATTGATATGGATGTTTTCTGTCTTTCACCAGAACTTTGCACCTTTTGATGTAAATGTTTGACGACGGGGTTTTGTTCTTTCTGGATTCCATTAGAATGACATCACAGAGAAAGGGCCAGGGCTTTGTTCTTTCTGGATTCCATTAGAATGACATCACAGAGAAAGGGCCAGGGTTTTGTTCTTTCTGGATTCCATTAGAATGACATCACAGAGAAAGGGCCAGGGTTTTGTTCTTTCTGGATTCCATTAGAATGACATCACAGAGAAAGGGCCAGGGCTTTGTTCTTTCTGGATTCCATTAGAATGACATCACAGAGAAAGGGCCAGGGTTTTGTTCTTTCTGGATTCCATTAGAATGACATCACAGAGAAAGGTCCAGGGGCAACAACTCTTACAATTCCAACTATTGAATCCTACAAGATTCTGTTCTTAATTATACAACTACCTTTTTTTGCAGAAAGTGGAGATGCCAAAAAAGAAAGAAAAGTGCACTAATTTTGTGAAATAATATATATATTTTTCATTCTGATTTTCAGGGGGTACCGCAGCACCCTCAGCCCTCCTACAGCTGTGCTTGTGGGGCCCCCATGTTGAGGATCAGCGTGGCGGAGCTGTTGTTGTCTACCTTCAACACCTGGGGTCGACCCGTCAGCAAGTCCAGGACCCAGTTGCACAAGGCGAGGTTCAGACCCAGGGCCCCGAGCTTAGTGATGAGCTCGGAGGGCACCATGGTGTTGAAAGCTGAGCTATAGTGGTTGAACAGCATTCTTACATAGGTATTCCTCTTGTCCAGATGGGATAGGACAGCGTGCAGTGCAATGGCGATTGCGTCATCGTTAGATCTATTGGGGCGGTATGCAAACTGTAGTGGGTCTAGGGTGTCAGGTAAGGTGGAGGTGATATGATCCTTAACTAGCCTCTCAAAAAGGACTTCATGATGACAGAAGTGAATGCTACGGGGCGATCTAAGCATTTGTGGGCTCAATTACGGTCCTAGTACAGAGGCTCCTCAACCAGCTCATTTATACTCCAGCTAGGACAACACTAGCACACTTGATTCAGCTAATCATCAAGCCCTTGAATACTTGAGTCAGGTGTAATAACATCGGCCTGAAAATAATATGTCACTGCTGTGGATCAATTAAAATCCTCTGGTCTATCACATTTAGTTTAAAATGCCATTATATATCATATTGCCATTATATATCATACTGCCATTGTCAACTATGTCAGGTTTAGTCCCTATATCTGGTTCGATCACAGAATGAGCAATATTGGTTGTAACAAAAATATATATATATTTTTCCCAATAGGCCAAATTCTCTGTTTTAAATTCTTCTTCCTAAGAGCTGGCTAAAACCCCATAGTAAGATCATTGTCACAAGGAAAGTCTTCAGTCCACAGAAATACTGTTGTTCTGTACTACAGCACTAGAACAGGTGGGCCAACCGGGGCAGAGAAGCAGAATCAGGGGACACGGCCCAAATAGTACCCTATTTCCCATCTACAGTGCATTCGGGAAAGTATTCTGACCCCTTGACTTAATCCACATTTTGTTTCACGTTACAGCCGTATTCTAAAATGAATTACATTATTTTTCTCATCAATCTACACACACTAACCCATAATGACAAAGTGAAAACAGTTTAAAAAAATAAATGTTTGCAAATGTATAAAAAAAAATAAAAAAAATACCTTATTTACATAAGTATTCAGACACTTTGCTATGAGACTCGAAATTGAGCTCCGGTTCATCCTGTTTCCATTGATCATCCTTGAGATGTTTCTACAACTTGATTGGAGTCCACATGTGGTAAATTCAATTGATTGGACATGATTTGGAAAGGCACACACCTGTCTATATAAAGTCCCACAGTTGACAGTGCATGTCAGAGCACAAACCAAGCCATGAGGTTGAAGGAATTGTCCATAGAGCTCCGAGAAAGGATTGTGTCGAGGCACATATCTGGGGAAGGGTACCAAAATATGTCTGCAGCATTGAAGGTCCCCAAGAAAACAGTGGTCTCCATCATTCCTAAATGGAAGAAATTTGGAACCACCAAGACACTTCCTAGAGCTGGCCGCCAGGCCAAACTGAGCAATCGGAGGAGAAGGGCCTTGGTCAGGGAGGTAACCAAGAATCCGATGGTCACTCTGACAGAGCTCCAGAGTTCATCTGTGGAGATGGGAGAACCTTTCAGAAGGACAACCGTCTCTGCAGCACTCAACCAATCAGGCCTTTATGGTAGAGTGGCCAGACGGAAGCCACTCAGTGGTGGCAGATGACAGCCCGCTTGGAGTTTGCCAAAGGGCACCTTAAGGACTCTCAGAACATAAGAAACAAGATTCTCTGGTCTGATGAAACATCGATTGAACTCTTTGGCCTGAATGCTAAGTGTTACGTCCTGAGAAAACCAGGGACCGCTCATCACCTGGCCAATACCATCCCTACAGTGAAGCATGGTGGTGGCAGCATCATGCTGTGGGGAAGTTTTTCAGCAGCAGGGACTGGGAGACTAGTCAGGTTGAAGGAAAGTACACAGAGATCCTAGATGAAAACCTGCTTCAGAGCACTCAGGACCTCAGATTGGGGTGAAGGTTCACCTTCCAACAGGACAAATACCCTAAGCACACAGCCAAGACAACACATGAGTGGCTTTGGGGACTCTGAAAGTCTCTGAAGTGGCCCAGCCAGAGCCCAGACTTGAACCCGATGGAACATCTCTGGAGAGACCTGAAAATAGCTGTGCAGCGACACTCCCCATCCAACCTGACAGAGCTTGAGAGGAGCTGCAGAGAAGAATGGGAGACACTCCCCAAATACAGGTGTGCCAAGCTTGTAACGTCAGTAAAAAAATTGAAACCATTTCTAAAAACCTGTTTTTCCTTCGTCATTATGGGGCATTGTGTGTAGATTGATGCGGAATAACAACAACTTAATCCATTTAAGAATAAGGCTGTAATGTAACAAAATGTGGAAAAAAGTGAAGGGGTCTGAATACTTTCCGAAGGCACAACTCTTGACCATGCAGAGCCCTTTGAGGAATTGGGTGGCATTTCAGATTGCAACCAGGGTCAATAGTGTGCACAGAAACCTGATGAAGTGTGCTGTGTACCAATAGCAGTATTAGAGGAAGTGTGCTGTGTACCAATAGCAGTATTAGAGGAAGTACCTGCCTGGTACTGTCATGGTTTTCATGGACTGCAATGTCAACTAAAATCAGAATACTGGTATTCAACACCGGCCATAGAAACAGAATACTGGTATTCAACACCGGCCATAGAAACAGAATACTGGTATTCAACACCGGCCATAGAACAGAATACTGGTATTCAACACCGGCCATAGAAACAGAATACTGGTATTCAACACCGGCCATAGAAACAGAATACTGGTATTCAACACCGGCCATAGAAACAGAATACTGGTATTCAACACCGGCCATAGAAACAACAAGCTTGCTATAGAATTCTACATTCATGTTGATTTTCTGAACAGTCATATTCCCAAGCGAGTCATCCTATTTATGGATGTTGATGGGCTTTTTCATTATGATGTAATACAAATATGTCTAGATCCCAATCACACAACACATTTCTTTGTGTAGATTTGTCTTGCATCAATGCTTTTGCTTGTTTTGTAAAAATGCCAATTAGTATATCCAATATGACCCAGGTTCACCCTGTATAAAAGCATCACTCCTCGTCACCCACAGCTCCCCTCCTGATCCTCAACCCACTCGCTCTAGTTGCCAGATCCTGCTCTGCATGGCCTATAGTCTGCCTGTCACTATGGCCAAAATCACAGCCTGTTCTGTTCACTGCTCAATAAAACGGACTTCTTTGTTTGCTCAGTCCCGTGCTTGGCCTGCCCTGTCTCACTCCGACAGCTGAAAGGGAAAGCCAAAAATCCAGCTTTAACAATTTCACTAACTCTTTATCAGACAGACTTTGGGGTGAAATTCCATTAAGCTTAACACAAAAAAAACCCTTCATGGGTTCCTCAGATATAAACTGAATCAATAGCCTGGTCCCAGATCTGTTTGTACATTTGGCATGACAAGGTCCACAGGCGTTGGCTATACAGCACAAACAGATCTGGGATCAGGCTACTGAATCAAAGCTTATTGATCAATAACTAGTCAGAAATAGGCAATAAATAAATATTTACCCTGTGTCCAGGAAGTAAACAAAGAAGGAAATGGTTAGATTGTACAGGAATCAAATGATCTTTTAAGGCAAGAACCCTTTATCTGCTACAAAGATGTTCAGCATCTTAGATAAATACTGTCTCTCTATACATTTACAGGACATGATCATTCTCAAAACACTGAAAATGTCTCTCATTCTTCCTCTCCCTGCCATTCCTCACTGTTTCACAGTTTCACCTTTCTCCAGTCGTCTCTGTACATGCCTCCTCATGACAACCGCGGTCAGGGCACTACATAGTGCTAGGGCGAGGAAGGATACACCGGCGTACCACAGCTGCCTCTCCCCATACAACTGCAGCACTGTATCCCTCCGACTGCCATAGTCCAGGAAAAGGGCCTCCAGCTGACACAGAGTACACAGAGACAGGAAGAGGTGGAAGATCTGGTGACCCTGACCCATGATGTCACAATGCCCCGGGAAGAACCTCTCAGGAACAGGGCAGGAGAAGAAGAGGGCTGCAAGCAGGAAGAAGGCCATCTAAAAATGGAGGACCACAATGGATACAAGTCAGTTGACTCTGTTAATTGTGTTTTTTAAATCCTCAATAATTTTTGTGTGTGTTGTATTGTTGTATTTTCATGGCTCAGGCAACTCTATGGGCCAGTTTACCAGACACAGATGGAGATTCTCCATTGACCATGCTTTGTAGACTAGGACTTGGCTTTCTTTATCTGTGTGCGGGAAACCGGCCCATAGAGTTGCCACAGCCATGATAATTCCTCCATTCATTCATCCAGTCATCCACCCACCTGCAGGGCGTGGAGCGGTAGAGCGGGGTCCTGTCCCCAGGGTACGGTGGCCAGGCGGTGGGCTACAGGGCTGATGTCCAGGAAGTAGGCCATGCTGGTGGGGATCAGCTGGCAGATCTTCCTCCGGAGCGGGTAGGGCCGGCGGTAGCGTGACTTGGCAAAGCAGCAGCTGGCACAGGACAGCCAGCCAAGTAGGGCAGCGCCAGGGAGGAACCAGAACCCTAGAGGTAGAGGTAGAACAGTTTGTCACTCCACAGTATTAAGAATAGGGTGATATTGCCCTTAGATGCTGATCCTGGGTCACTTTTGCATTTCCCCCACTAATGGTTAAAGTTAGGATTAAGGGAGGGGAAGCTGATCCTAGAACAGTATCTAGGGGAAATTTCAACCCGGAGCACAATATTACAACAATCGGCAATACATGTTACAGATTTAAAAGCCACCTTGTGGAACACTTCGTAAGAGTTGAGAGACTGTAATCCTCCGTAGGCAATTATAAACACAACATCAGAATCTGGTATCCCAAAACAAAACACAGTGTACCTAAGGCATCCAAAATGGCATTATTTTCCCTTTGGGCCCAGGTGAAAAGTAGTGCACTATATAGGGTATCACTTGGGATCCAGACAGGTTGAATAAAGTGCACTAGAGTGTGGAGAGAAGTGTGTTCCCATAGCAATAATAAAACAAAACACAAAGTACCTACGGTGCTCTCCCTCCAGGCAGGCTCAGAGCAGTAGAAATAGTGAGCCAGGGAACAGCCATACTGATACACAGACACACCCACATAATCCAGGAAGAACAGGGAATAGTGGGCCAGCTCGGAGTGGGACTGGAGCAGGTGGGCTGCTACGCTACAACACAAGTAGGTGAGGGCAGACAGTATGTACAGGCAGAAAGGCAGGGACGCTGAGTCTAGGGACAATCCATAGGCCCAGACACGTAGTAGCACCAGGGGACCTGCCAGAAGGTGTGTCCAGACGTTGAGGGATTCATTGTGTCTCTGGAAGAGGCTGAGGAGGTAGCAGCGCCAGTCTTGCCCCACTGGGCGGTAGCCGGAGAGGATGTAAGGCTCCTGGAACAGAGTGGGGACGCAGGAGACAAGGACGGTGGGGCTGGGGGAGGGGAGGGAGGGGAGTGAAGAGGGGAGGATGTCGGAGAGGTGAGGCAGCCGGCTGAGCTGCTTCACACTCAGAGTCAAGGTGCTGAGACGCCCCAGGGCTCCGCTGGACATGGTGATGGAGAGGTGGGGCGAGGGAAGGAAAGAGGGATGAGGAGGGTGGAAAGTTGATTTGGGAAGACTTGGGTTTGCTGTGAAAACAGAGAGAAGAAAATGCAATTGAGATTATTTAAGAATCAAAGTAGAGATTAGGTTGTATTGTATTCTGTATTATACCAACAGTAGCAACTAGGTCAAAACTGATGCTGTTTAAAATGAGGCAGGCTGACAGACACACATTTCTCACATAGCTGGCCATCTGGGAATTGGTTCACCGGTCTGTCAGCTAGTGTCAGCTGAAACTACACTGGGAAGCAGGTAGGTAAACTAGCATGCACCAGAGAGCAGGCATGCAGTCATACCTGTAAGTTGTTACCTCTAGCCTGCTACCTGGCCCAGTACCCTAGTCTCACTGCCTCCCTTGACACCCCACCCACACACACTATGGAATGACAACAGCCACCCTATCTATGGCGTCAGCAGCGATACTAATAAGCACCTATGGAGATCAAAGACAAACATATACACCCAGAGAATACAAACCAAGCCATGATTGTGAGTGATACAGTGCCAACTGGAAAAGGACACTTCTGAAACTCTTGACAGTGCCTTACCTTTCTCACATTAAGCGTGATTGTGTAGGATATTAGTGGTGACATTTCCCTTATTTGAAAACTTACAACCGGGGTTGTCATTTATGGGTGAAATGCTTCTACGATTAGCCTGGGTAGCCAGTCTGTTTGAGTTATCATTCCACTCCTTGTCATCATGCGTTCTACAATAGCCTGGTCCCAGATCTAGGATCAGGTTACTTGTACAAGGGAAAAAGACTAGAAAGACAGGGATGAGGCAAACAGCATTCTAGAAAATACTGTAAGTGCCCCATTATAAGCATTCAACTAAACCTCTAGAATCTAGAAGGAAATTACCAAAAATGGGCTAAGCACAATAAGCAATGAGAGAGAGAGAGTTCTAGATTAATGTAAAAGGGAAATAATATATTTTAAAAATGCTAGACAAGTTATTATCCTCTCATATTCAAATTATTGTTTGAAAATATAGAAATCTCACCTGTCGTTCTGTATGTTCCTGAATGTCTAGAGTCTAGACAGAACACACCTGTTACTGGGAGCCGTCGCAGTTATCAAATACCACTATAGCGCTCGACTAAACTAAAGCTCCCCCTCCACATCGTTTTTCATTTCTACATCGATTATCGTGATGCTGATGCTGAAGCCTATTCTCAAGCAGACAGACAGTGCGTGGTAGCAGCACGCCAGGTGAACTCTAGCAATCTACAAGTGACAGCATAGCAGCCCTACTGCAAAGAAGTGATTTGGGAGACTGGGCGTGCCTTAAAAGGTAGGCTAAACCATTGGGCTAAACAGAGAACGCCCAAAACTCAAGGACTGACCTACATTTTCCCGAGGCAGTGGCGCTATGAAAAAAAACAATCTAATCCCAAAAGCTACGCACATGGTGTTATGCATCACAATAAAATATATAGCCTAGGATATTTTGTGTCTCATAATACAATCACAATAGCTTATCAAAAACAAGCCTTTTTCATGCACACGAGAAACCGAAAACACTATGTATTATTGAAGCATAAAATCAAATATCAAATGATATGTTGATAAATGATTTCGAATAGCATTATAATATATATTTTTGCATTTTTACATGTGAATATGCAGAGCCTCATTATACGTTTAAAAACCAACCAGTGCCTATAGCGTTGCAATAAATACACTACAATGCACTACAATATTACATACTTTGCAAATAATGCAATGGCCACAGCTCGTTTTAGTTAAATAGCGCCATCTGCTGTACTATCGGTGGAAGAGCGTCCTTCGACATATTTGGGACCAGGCTATGCAAAGGGTGCTTAGAAGATATTGAACATGCGCAATAGGCAGCTGGTGCATGTTCTATAGTGTATCTTCCGAGCCTCTCTTCTTGCCATGGCAGGGGAAAGATGTTTTGGGGTGGGGGTGCTGAGGAAAATTATTTTTCTTCCTGCTCTGCTGTTGAGTATTTTTCTCCTCTCATAGAGGAGCAATAAAGATTTGAAAAAATATATATGAATTACTTCTTAAATGTTATTTATCTCCCCTCTCTCGATCCTTCTCTCTTTCTTCCCCTCTCTCTCCCTCCACTAGGTGACCCGTTAGTGGCTAAGTCCCAGCTGCTGCGTTATGTCCTGCACACGGCGCCCCGAGCCATCCCAACCACCGGCCGAGGGTCATCTGGAGTGGGCCTGACCGCTGCTGTCACTACTGACCAGGAGACTGGTAAAGACACACACACAGGCTCGCACTCACACACTGAGGTGAAACTCGACGGAAAGAGTGAATATGGTCATCCTACCTGAAAGTGAATGA
Source organism: Salvelinus namaycush (assembly GCF_016432855.1). Lineage (NCBI taxonomy): Eukaryota > Metazoa > Chordata > Actinopteri > Salmoniformes > Salmonidae > Salvelinus > Salvelinus namaycush. The sequence goes on from NC_052330.1 coordinate 33,913,021, forward strand.
ATCCATAACATGCCTATCAAATTAGGTAGTGAATCATTCAAATATACATCAAATGAATAAGTGAATCAATCATATTTACGTCAATGAATCATTAGTTGAAAAGGTGAATGAATCACACCACAAATGACTCACTGATCCCCCTCACCCATAGACACATGTTTACATTTTACAGTATTGAGTCATTTAGCAGACACTCTTATCCAGAACCACTACAGTAGTGAGTCATTTAACAGACTCTCTTATCCAGAGCCACTACAGTAGTGAGTCATTTAACAGACTCTCTTATCCAGAGCCACTACAGTAGTGAGTCATTTAACAGACTCTCTTATCCAGAGCCACTACAGTAGTGAGTCATTTAACAGACTCTCTTATCCAGAGCCACTACAGTAGTGAGTCATTTAACAGACTCTCTCATCCAGAGACACTACAGTAGTGAGTCATTTAACAGACTCTCTTATCCAGAGCCACTACAGTAGTGAGTCATTTAACAGACTCTCTCATCCAGAGACACTACAGTAGTGAGTCATTTAACAGACTCTCTTATCCAGAGCCACTTACAGGAGCAATTAGGTTTAAGTGCCTTGCTCAAGAGCACATCGGCACATTTTTCAACTAGTCGGCTCAGGGAATCGAACCAGCAGCCGCTAGGCTACCTGCCGGTGATATACCACTGTTATTACAGTTATATTACTATATTGTGTGCTTCTCTCCTCTCCCACGAGGTGAGCGTCGTCTGGAAGCAGGGGCGATGGTTCTGGGGGACAGGGGTGTGGTCTGTATCGATGAGTTTGACAAGATGTCCGACATGGACCGTACAGCCATCCACGAGGTGATGGAGCAGGGCCGTGTGACCATCGCTAAGGCTGGTATCCATGCCAGGCTCAACGCCCGCTGCTCCGTGCCGGCAGCTGCCAACCCCGTCTACGGCAGGGTGAGTTATGAACTATTACCGCTTTCAGACGTATGGAATGTCGGCTACGATGCCGCCACGGAACCTTCCCTGGAGATCATTTTGTAGCGCCACTGAACGAGCATTTAACTTGTGTCATGACGTTGGCCTAGGGGTAGGTTTATGACAGTCATAAATACCTCTTTCCCCCCTTTTCCTTCTCCCTACTATAACTGATGTGACATAAGAAAACCCATGGGTTAACATGGAGATTCTGGGTAACATCAGAAGTGGGGGGAAATGAACTATATTCTGGTAATCCGACCAACTGAACATATGCGGTGGTACTTAAGGTATATTATGTCAGTTCGGTTGCCCTCTGACACATTCTCATCAATGATAGAATGACATAAACTCTACTGTGGAAAGTCTAAACGTCAGAGGTATCGGATTCACATGGAATTGTTGTTTAATTCAAATGTTTGAATATGACATTATTTGTGAAGAGGTGAAATGTAATTTTAGCTTCCAAATGAGAGATCTGGACTTTCATAAGTGTTCCTCTGCTCACAGTGGCCCGCCCCTGTGAAGAGGCATGGGTTATAAACTTTTCAGACACACCCCTCTCCCTCCACTATAAAAGCCATTGACAAGAATATAACTTTCTGTTCCGGGTACGCTAGGATGACGATCCAGTGTCAGAATGGTTCAGATAATAACTACAGAACCAAGCCAACAGCAGCATGGACTTTGATTGTGAATGGTATGAACTTTGAACTCGTATTCACTACAGAAGTGATATCTCCTAGCCGTTGAGTTAGCAACAGCTAAACGCAGGTTAGGAAGGACGTTCCTGCACCCAACCCACACAACGTTCCTCCAACGTATCCAGTAAGGCACCAGAGACATTCTTCAAAGGACAGAGGACTCGGGTTGGCGACACGGTCCATCTACCACCAACCTACTGAAGCGCAGCTCAGAGTAAATATTTATTGCATTTTCCTCTTCAAATGGGCGGTAATTTAGAATGCATAAGATACTGTATTTACGATAGCACAGCTTCGCCTCTGTTCCAGTCTCCCGCTCTTTCACTAAAATCCCGCCCCTTTTCTTTGTGTAACAAGCTGTCATATCTATTCCGCCCGCTAGGGACGTTTTTCTGTGACGTAATTTGTGATCAAGTTATGATTTCATTGTGTATGTGTGATTCTGTGTGATTAGTTAGGTATTTAGTAAATAAATAATTAAACCCAATTTTGTATTGCTGATTCAACTTGTTAGCCAGGATTCTTGCAGATAATCAAGGACTTACAACTTTCAGATGAGACTGAATAAAATGACGATTAATGTGACTGTTATGGATGTAAAATCTTACTAAATCTTCAAGAGTTTATTCGAAAGATAACAGCTCTATAAATATTCTTTCGTGGTGTCCCTCTCTAGTTAATTAACATTTACATGATTAGTTCAATCAGGTGATATTAATTACGGAGAAATTATTTTATAGAATAGCATGTCATAGCAATTAATCTGGCATAGTCAAAGACACGACACTTGTCTGTAAAGGAATGCCGCTTCTGAAGCGGGACTAACGTCCGTCACTAGACAACCAGAACTGTCAATCAAATGATCTCTAACTCATAGGAAAAGTACTATACAATGATTTACCAAGACAATTAGTAGAAATAAAAACACATCTAGCTACCATAAACAACACAGCAGCAGCAGCACACCAATCAGTAACGTTTATTGTTCTCAGGGAAACAACGCTGAACATTCCGGAGCAGAATTCTACTGTCTGAAAACAGACGCTTCTGACGCGCTGCTTTGTTTTAGTGTCTGAAAGGGTATTAATTGTCGCTATCGACCCGTTACCGTAGCAGCGTCCTATTCATGAAAAGGGTATATGACCCCATAAAATGATTTTCTATTTGAGAGCATTAGTAATTTAAGATACAGTTCCCTGTCTGGTCTGGATCCTATCTGAAATTAATCTGGTCTTCAACGACTTACAAGATATGTTCTCTCTCTCTCTCTCTCTCTCTCTCTCTCTCTCTCTCTCTCTCTCTCTCTCTCTCTCTCTCTCTCTCTCTCTCTCTCTCTCTCTCTCTCTCTCTCTCTCTCTCTCTCTCTCACTCACTCACTCACTCACTCACTCACTCACTCACTCACTCACTCACTCACTCACTCACTCACTCACTCACTCACTCACTCACTCACTCACTCACTCACTCACTCACTCACTCACTCACTACTACTACTACTACTACTACTACTACTACTACTACTACTACTACTACTACTACTACTACTACTACTACTACTACTACTACTACTACTACTACTACTACTACTAACCACAGATCTAGGCAGGTATGGAGATACACACACACACACACACACACACACACACACACACACACACACACACACACACACACACACACACACACACACACACACACACACACACACACACACACACACACACACACACACACACACACACACACATACACAGGAAACATAAGAACCTGCTGCACAGCACCAAGAGATGCAGGTATGTGCTCTCTCTCTGGGCACGCTCGTATTGCGTGAGTGGACATTCCACTTTAGGACCAATAGAATGGTCTAAATGTGTACTGTTGAGGGTACTGGAGTTGGGAACCACTGGTCTGAATGTGTACTGTTGAGGGTACTGGAGTTGGGAACCACTGGTCTGAATGTGTACTGTTGAGGGGTACTGGAGTTGGGAACCACTGGTCTGAATGTGTACTGTTGAGGGTACTGGAGTTGGGAACCACTGCTCTGAATGTGTACTGTTGAGGTACTGGAGTTGGGAACCACTCTAAATGTGTACTGTTGAGGGTACTGGAGTTGGGAACCACTGGTCTAAATGTGTACTGTTGAGGTACTGGAGTTGGGAACCACTCTAAATGTGTACTGTTGAGGGTACTGGAGTTGGGAACCACTCTAAATGTGTACTGTTGAGGGTACTGGAGTTGGGAACCACTGGTCTAAATGTGTACTGTTGAGGTACTGGAGTTGGGAACCACTCTAAATGTGTACTGTTGAGGGTACTGGAGTTGGGAACCACTGCTCTAAATGTGTACTGTTGAGGGTACTGGAGTTGGGAACCACTCTAAATGTGTACTGTTGAGGGTACTGGAGTTGGGAACCACTCTAAATGTGTACTGTTGAGGGTACTGGAGTTGGGAACCACTCTAAATGTGTACTGTTGAGGGTACTGGAGTTGGGAACCACTGGTCTAAATGTGCACTGTTGAGGTACTGGAGTTGGGAACTACTCTAAATGTGTACTGTTGAGGGTACTGGAGTTGGGAACCACTCTAAATGTGTACTGTTGAGGGTACTGGAGTTGGGAACCACTGGTCTAAATGTGTACTGTTGAGGTACTGGAGTTGGGAACCACTCTAAATGTGTACTGTTGAGGGTACTGGAGTTGGGAACCACTGCTCTAAATGTGTACTGTTGAGGGTACTGGAGTTGGGAACCACTGATCTAAATGTGTACTGTTGAGGGTACTGGAGTTGGGAACCACTGGTCTGAATGTGTACTGTTGAGGGTACTGGAGTTGGGAACCACTGCTCTAAATGTGTACTGTTGAGGGTACTGGAGTTGGGAACCACTGATCTAAATGTGTACTGTTGAGGTACTGGAGTTGGGAACCACTCTAAATGTGTACTGTTGAGGTACTGGAGTTGGGAACCACTCTAAATGTGTACTGTTGAGGTACTGGAGTTGGGAACCACTCTAAATGTGTACTGTTGAGGTACTGGAGTTGGGAACCACTGGTCTGAATGTGTACTGTTGAGGGTCCTGGAGTTGGGAACCACTCTAAATGTGTACTGTTGAGGGTACTGGAGTTGGGAACCACTCTAAATGTGTACTGTTGAGGGTACTGGAGTTGGGAACCACTGCTCTGAATGTGTACTGTTGAGGGTACTGGAGTTGGGAACCACTGGTCTGAATGTGTACTGTTGAGGGGTACTGGAGCTGGGAACCACTGGTCTGAATGTGTACTGTTGAGGGTACTGGAGTTGGGAACCACTCTAAATGTGTACTGTTGAGGTACTGGAGTTGGGAACCACTGGTCTGAATGTGTACTGTTGAGGGTACTGGAGTTGGGAACCACTGGTCTGAATGTGTACTGTTGAGGGTACTGGAGTTGGGAATCACTGGTCTGAATGTGTACTGTTGAGGGTACTGGAGTTGGGAACCACTGGTCTGAATGTGTACTGTTGAGGGTACTGGAGTTGGGAACCACTGGTCTAAATGTGTACTGTTGAGGGTACTGGAGTTGGGAACCACTGCTCTAAATGTGTACTGTTGAGGGTACTGGAGTTGGGAACCACTGGTCTGAATGTGTACTGTTGAGGGTACTGGAGTTGGAAACCACTGGTCTGAATGTGTACTGTTGAGGGTACTGGAGTTGGGAACCACTCTAAATGTGTACTGTTGAGGGTACTGGAGTTGGGAACCACTGGTCTGAATGTGTACTGTTGAGGGTACTGGAGTTGGGAACCACTGGTCTGAATGTGTACTGTTGAGGGTCCTGGAGTTGGGAACCACTGCTCTAAATGTGCAGACTCTTCCCACCTGGGGCACTGGGCGAGGAAAAACAAACGCGCCCTCTGTCTCATGTTTTAAGTATCCCTATATTTCTGTTATTACGTTGCTATCACTCTGTTATTAGTACTCCTCCGCAGGTGTCTCAATGGAGATGGACCTGGCCAGAGTGCCATGGTAACCATGTACTGTGGAAATGCGCTTTTAGTAAACGTTGTTAACCTGGAACCTAGTCGTTGTGTCGTTTTTTAAGTTAAAACACTCTTTCTTCACTCCCGCATCGTTCTCTGTACCCACCTCCATGCTAAATCAGTTGTTATATTGTTGTTTAGAGAGAAGATGGTGAGTAAAGAGTTTATGAGGAAGTACATCCACATTGCCAAGGTGTTGACCCCCAACGCTGACCCAGGAAGGGGCCAATCACATCGCTGAAGAATACACCAGGCTGAGAAGCCAGGAACAGCTGGGCTCCGACATCGCCAGGGTGAGTAGTGTAGACGCGCGCACAGACAGAATAGCTCCGTTATTTGTCTGTTTGTGGCCCGCCTGTTAGATTCCACGATTCTTGCCATTCTCCTTGGACCTCTCTCATCAACGAGCAGTTTTTGCCCACAGGACTTCGCCTGACTGGATGTTGTTTGTTTGTCGCACCATTCTCAGTAAACCCTAGACACTGTCATGAGTGAAAAGCCCAGGAGGCCATTTCTGAGATACTGGCACTGACGGTCATACCACGCTCAAAGTCGCTTAGGTCACTTGTTTGGTCCATTCTAACGTTCAGTCGAACAGTAACTGAATGTCTTGATGCCTGTTTGCCTGCTTTATATAGCAAGCCACGGCCACATGACTCACTGTAGGAGCGATCCATTTTCATGAACAGGGTGGTGGACCTATTAAACTGTGTCAAGTGTCCACCCCCCCCCAAATAAACAGCAAACCTGGTTTCAAAAAACAGATAAAGCAGCAACACCTCTCCCCTATTTGACCAAGATAGTTTGTGGGTATGCATTGATATGTAGGCTACGTGTGCCTTTAAAAAAAAATATGTAGTTTTGTCCTTGAGCTACTCTTGTCTAATGATGTTCTGTATTATGTCATTCTGTATTATGTGTCATGTTTTGTGTGGACCCCAGGAAGAGTAGCTGCTGCTTTTGCAACAGCTAATGGGGATCCTAATAAAATACCAAATCCCCCCCCCCCCCCATCTAACCTTCTCCCCCGTCTAACCCCCTGCCCCCTTCTCTCCCTCCAGACTTCCCCAGTAACTGCTCCTACTCTGGAGACCCTCATCCGTCTGTCTACGGCGCACGCTAAAGCCCGTATGAGTAAGGCTGTGGAGCTGGAGGACTCTGAGATCACTGTGGAGCTGGAGGACTCTGAGATCACTGTGGAGCTGGAGGACTCTGAGATCACTGTGGAGCTGGAGGACTCTGAGATCACTGTGGAGTTGGAGGACTCTGAGATCACTGTGGAGCTGGAGGACTCTGAGATCACTGTGGAGCTGGAGGACTCTGAGATCACTGTGGAGCTGGAGGACTCTGAGATCACTGTGGAGCTAGAGGACTCTGAGATCACTGTGGAGCTGGAGGACTCTGAGATCACTGTGGAGCTGGAGGACTCTGAGATCACTGTGGAGCTGGAGGACTCTGAGATCACTGTGGAGCTGGAGGACTCTGAGATCACTGTGGAGTTGAAGGACTCTGAGATCACTGTGGAGCTGGAGGACTCTGAGATCACTGGAGCTGGAGGACTCTGAGATCACTGTGGAGCTGGAGGACTCTGAGATCACTGTGGAGCTGGAGGACTCTGAGATCACTGTGGAGCTGGAGGACTCTGAGATCACTGTGGAGCTGGAGGACTCTGAGATCGCTGTGGAGCTGGAGGACTCTGAGATCACTGTGGAGTTGGAGGACTCTGAGATCGCTGTGGAGCTGGAGGACTCTGAGATCACTGTGGAGTTGGAGGACTCTGAGATCACTGTGGAGCTGGAGGACTGAGATCACTGTGGAGTTGGAGGACTCTGAGATCACTGGAGCTGGAGGACTCTGAGATCACTGTGGAGTTGGAGGACTCTGAGATCACTGTGGAGTTGGAGGACTCTGAGATCACTGTGGAGTTGGAGGACTCTGAGATCGCTGTGGAGCTGGAGGACTCTGAGATCACTGTGGAGCTGGAGGACTCTGAGATTGCTGTGGAGCTGGAGGACTCTGAGATCACTGTGGAGCTGGAGGACTCTGAGATCACTGGAGCTGGAGGACTCTGAGATCACTGTGGAGCTGGAGGACTCTGAGATCGCTGTGGAGTTGGAGGACTCTGAGATCAATGTGGAGCTGGAGGACTCTGAGATCACTGTGGAGCTGGAGGACTCTGAGATCACTGTGGAGTTGGAGGACTCTGAGATCACTGTGGAGTTGGAGGACTCTGAGATCACTGTGGAGCTGGAGGACTCTGAGATCACTGTGGAGCTGGAGGACTCTGAGATCACTGGAGCTGGAGGACTCTGAGATCACTGTGGAGTTGGAGGACTCTGAGATCACTGTGGAGCTGGAGGACTCTGAGATCACTGTGGAGTTGGAGGACTCTGAGATCACTGTGGAGTTGGAGGACTCTGAGATCACTGTGGAGCTGGAGGACTCTGAGATCACTGTGGAGTTGGAGGACTCTGAGATCGCTGTGGAGCTGGAGGACTCTGAGATCACTGTGGAGCTGGAGGACTCTGAGATCACTGGAGCTGGAGGACTCTGAGATCACTGTGGAGTTGGAGGACTCTGAGATCACTGTGGAGTTGGAGGACTCTGAGATCACTGTGGAGTTGGAGGACTCTGAGATCACTGTGGAGTTGGAGGACTCTGAGATCACTGTGGAGCTGGAGGACTCTGAGATCACTGTGGAGTTGGAGGACTCTGAGATCGCTGTGGAGCTGGAGGACTCTGAGATCACTGTGGAGCTGGAGGACTCTGAGATCACTGTGGAGCTGAAGGACTCTGAGATCACTGTGGAGCTGGAGGACTCTGAGATCACTGTGGAGCTGGAGGACTCTGAGATCACTGTGGAGCTGGAGGACTCTGAGATCACTGTGGAGCTGGAGGACTCTGAGATCACTGTGGAGCTGGAGGACTCTGAGATCACTGGAGCTGGAGGACTCTGAGATCGCTGTGGAGCTGGAGGACTCTGAGATCACTGTGGAGCTGGAGGACTCTGAGATCACTGTGGAGCTGGAGGACTCTGAGATCACTTTGGAGCTGGAGGACTCTGAGATCACTGTGGAGCTGGAGGACTCTGAGATCACTGTGGAGCTGGAGGACTCTGAGATCACTGGAGCTGGAGGACTCTGAGATCACTGTGGAGCTGGAGGACTCTGAGATCGCTGTGGAGCTGGAGGACTCTGAGATCGCTGTGGAGCTGGAGGACTCTGAGATCACTGTGGAGCTGGAGGACTCTGAGATCGCTGTGGAGCTGGAGGACTCTGAGATCACTGTGGAGCTGGAGGACTCTGAGATCACTGTGGAGCTGGAGGACTCTGAGATCACTGTGGAGCTGGAGGACTCTGAGATCGCTGTGGAGCTGGAGGACTCTGAGATCGCTGTGGAGCTGGAGGACTCTGAGATCACTGTGGAGCTGGAGGACTCTGAGATCACTGTGGAGCTGGAGGACTCTGAGATCGCTGTGGAGCTGAAGGACTCTGAGATCGCTGTGGAGCTGGAGGACTCTGAGATCGCTGTGGAGCTGGAGGACTCTGAGATCGCTGTGGAGCTGGAGGACTCTGAGATCACTGTGGAGCTGGTCCAGTTTGCATACTTTAAAAAGGTCTCAACGTCCATAGTTGATTGATTGACTGATTGACTGTTTTTTTGTTTGTTTTCCACATGGTGTCCAGCCCATATAGGGTTATAACACAATACAGCCTTTACGCAAATAAACTCTGCTGAAGTTTTAGTAAAGCCTGTTTGATGTCTGCAGTTAATACAGAGTGGGTTTATTCTGAAACTAGTCTGTTCTGTTCCATGGTCCTGGAGGTTCTGGAGAAGAAAAGAGGGAGGAAGGAGTCTGACTCTGAGGAGGAAGAGGAGGAGACGACACAACTTACCCCCCCTCGCTCAGACAAGAAGAGGTACGGCATTAGACTTTAGATGTCAACAAACACCGTGTAGCCTCAAAACATGGTTACAACTATCACTATGGATGGTCGGTCCTTGTATCCATAGCTCTGCCTGTGAGTTTGAGAGTGGTTACATTTCTCCAGGCCCCATCCCTCAGCTTTTTACCAAAACAGGGTGTCCACTTTGTAACAAAAACTTTGGTGAACTAACACTCACACTTGACCGCCCCCCCCCCCCCCCCCCCCCCCCCCCCTAACTAGTACTGACGTTGCTGATAGTTACTTTACTATGACTGAGATATATGGTTGACCCACCTAGCTATCTTAAGATGAATGCACTATAACTGTAAGTCGCTATTGATAAGACCGTCTGCTAAATTACTCAAATGTATATGTTCCAACTGTGGCGTGGCCCTTTTAAAATGATAGTGTTTTCTGTACATGATGTCTGTAATTCTGTGTTTGTCCTGTAGGAGTCGCCGTGGTTCCCAGAGCGGCAAGGTCCACGACCCGTATGACTTCGCAGGAGAGAAGGACATCCCTGAGAGTAGGAACCAGACGCTTCTTTCACTCTATACAATTTGTGAAAAGCACTGTGGGTTCGATTCTGACTTGAGATAAGTTCACTTAACATTTTTCTTGACTGATGTCCATGTTCAGTCAACTAATCTCAAGCCGTATATGATTCAAATTGATTCTCAGTTTCGGAATTGTTACCATACTTTGTTTGCCCCTCTCTCTCACAGTCCAGGCTGGCACGCCACAACCGGCTGAGGCAGAAGAGGAGCCTATGGATGCCCCTGTCCTGACTGACGGACAGACTGATGGACAGACTGAGGTGTCTGCAGACAGGTGGGTTACAGTACAGAGCCTCCTCTCATGCTACCATCAGTCACTCTGTTAAGGGACCCTTCAAAGACCTATAATGACTGGATAGGCAAAATGGTTGTACTGTGAAGAATATGTACTGTTGGAGGTCTAGGGGGCTGGATGCTATATATATATATATATATATATATATATATATATATATATATATATATATATATATATATGTACTGTTGGAGGTCTAGGGGGCTGGATGCTATATATATATATGTACTGTTGGAGGTCTAGGGGGCTGGATGCTATATATATATATATATATATATATATATATATATATATATATATATATATATATATATGTACTGTTGGAGGTCTAGGGGGCTGGATGCTATATATATATATATATATATATATGTACTGTTGGAGGTCTAGGGGGCTGGATGCTATATATATATATATATATATATATATATATATATATATATATATATATATATATATATATATATATGTACTGTTGGAGGTCTAGGGGGCTGGATGCTATATATATCTATGTACTGTTGGAGGTCTAGGGGGCTGGATGCTATATATATATATATATGTACTGTTGGAGGTCTAGGGGGCTGGATGCTATATATATATATCTATGTACTGTTGGAGGTCTAGGGGGCTGGATGCTATATATATATATATATATATATATATATATATATATATATATATATATATATATATATATATATATATATATATATATATATATGTACTGTTGGAGGTCTAGGGGGCTGGATGCTATATATATATATATATATATATATGTACTGTTGGAGGTCTAGGGGGCTGGATGCTATATATATATATATATATATATATATATATATATATATATATATATATATATATATATATATATGTACTGTTGGAGGTCTAGGGGGCTGGATGCTATATATATATATATATATATATATATTTACTGTTGGAGGTCTAGGGGGCTGGATGCTATATATATATATATGTACTGTTGGAGGTCTAGGGGGCTGGATGCTATATATATATATATATGTACTGTTGGAGGTCTAGGGGGCTGGATGCTATATATATATATCTATGTACTGTTGGAGGTCTAGGGGGCTGGATGCTATATATATATATATATATATATATATGTACTGTTGGAGGTCTAGGGGGCTGGATGCTATATATATATATCTATGTACTGTTGGAGGTCTAGGGGGCTGGATGCTATATATATATATATATATATATATATATATATATATATATATATATATATATATATATATATATGTACTGTTGGAGGTCTAGGGGGCTGGATGCTATATATATATATCTATGTACTGTTGGAGGTCTAGGGGGCTGGATGCTATATATATATATATATATATGTACTGTTGGAGGTCTAGGGGGCTGGATGCTATATATATATATATATATATATATATTTACTGTTGGAGGTCTAGGGGGCTGGATGCTATATATATATATATGTACTGTTGGAGGTCTAGGGGGCTGGATGCTATATATATATATATGTACTGTTGGAGGTCTAGGGGGCTGGATGCTATATATATATATATATATATATATATATATATATATATATGTACTGTTGGAGGTCTAGGGGGCTGGATGCTATATATATATATGTACTGTTGGAGGTCTAGGGGGCTGGATGCTCTATATATATATATATATATATGTACTGTTGGAGGTCTAGGGGGCTGGATGCTATATATATATATGTACTGTTGGAGGTCTAGGGGGCTGGATGCTATATATATATATGTACTGTTGGAGGTCTAGGGGGCTGGATGCTATATATATATATATATATATATGTACTGTTGGAGGTCTAGGGGGCTGGATGCTGGAGGTCTAGGGGGCTGGATGCTATATATATATATGTACTGTTGGAGGTCTAGAGGGCTGGATGCTATATATATATATATATATGTACTGTTGGAGGTCTAGGGGGCTGGATGCTATATATATATATATATATATATATATGTACTGTTGGAGGTCTAGGGGGCTGGATGCTATATATATATATATATATACTGTTGGAGGTCTAGGGGGCTGGATGCTATATATATATATATGTACTGTTGGAGGTCTAGGGGGCTGGATGCTATATATATATATGTACTGTTGGAGGTCTAGGGGGCTGGATGCTATATATATATATATGTATTGTTGGAAGTCCTGCTGGCTGGGGGCTAAAATAGATCCGAGACCTAGTTAGGATAGGCGTGTCTATCGCTCCACTTAATGGAAGGGGGTTTCCCTCTTTCTTTAAATTTGTTTCCTCTCTCTCTCTCTCTCTCTCTCTCTCTCTCTCTCTCTCTCTCTCTCTCTCTCTCTCTCTCTCTCTCTCTCAATTCAATTCAATTCAATTCAATTCAAGGGGCTTTATTGGCATGGGAAACATGTGTTAACATTGCCAAAGCAAGTGAGGTAGATATTATACAAAAGTGAAATAAACAATACAAATTAACAGTAAACATTACACATACAGAAGTTTCAAAACAATAAAGACATTACAAATGTTATATTATATATATACAGTGTTGTAACAATGTACAAATGGTTAAAGCACACAAGTTAAAATAAATAAGCATAAATATGGGTTGTATTTACAATGGTGTTTGTTCTTCACTGGTTGCCCTTTTCTTGTGGCAACAGGTCACAAATCTTGCTGCTGTGATGGCACACTGTGGAATTTCTCCCAGTAGATATGGGAGTTTATCAAAATTGGATTTGTTTTCAAATTCTTTGTGGATCTGTGTAATCTGAGGGAAATATGTCTCTCTAATATGGTCATACATTGGGCAGGAGGTTAGGAAGTGCAGCTCAGTTTCCACCTCATTTTGTGGGCAGTGTGCACATAGCCTGTCTTCTCTTGAGAGCCATGTCTGCCTACGGCGGCCTTTCTCAATAGCAAGGCTATGCTCACTGAGTCTGTACATAGTCAAAGCTTTCCTTAAGTTTGGGTCAGTCACAGTGGTCAGGTATTCTGCCACTGTGTACTCTCTGTTTAGGGCCAAATAGCATTCTAGTTTGCTCTGTTTTTTTGTTAATTCTTTCCAATGTGTCAAGTAATTATCTTTTTGTTTTCTCATGATTTGGTTGGGTCTAATTGTGCTGTTGTCCTGGGGCTCTGTGGGGTGTGTTTGTGTTTGTGAACAGAGCCCTAGGACCAGCTTGCTTAGGGGACTCTTCTCCAGGTTCATCTCTCTGTAGGTGATGGCTTTGTTATGGAAGGTTTGGGAATCGCTTCCTTTTAGGTGGTTGTAGAATTTAACGGCTCTTTTCTGGATTTTGATAATTAGTGGGTATCGGCCTAATTCTGCTCTGCATGCATTATTTGGTGTTCTACGTTGTACACGGAGGATATTTTTTGCAGAATTCTGCATGCAGAGTCTCAATTTGGTGTTTGTCCCATTTTGTGAAATCTTGGTTGGTGAGCGGACCCCAGACCTCACAACCATAAAGGGCAATGGGCTCTATGACTGATTCAAGTATTTTTAGCCAGATCCTAATTGGTATGTTGAAATTTATGTTCCTTTTGATGGCATAGAAGGCCCTTCTTGCCTTGTCTCTCAGATCGTTCACAGCTTTGTGGAAGTTACCTGTGGTGCTGATGTTTAGGCCGAGGTATGTATAGTTTTTTGTGTGCTCTAGGGCAACGGTGTCTAGATGGAATTTGTGGTCCTGGTGACTGGACCTTTTTTGGAACACCATTATTTTGGTCTTACTGAGATTTACTGTCAGGGCCCAGGTCTGACAGAATCTGTGCAGAAGATCTAGGTGCTGCTGTAGGCCCTCCTTGGTTGGTGACAGAAGCACCAGATCATCAGCAAACAGTAGACATTTGACTTCGGATTCTAGTAGGGTGAGACCGGGTGCTGCAGACTGTTCTAGTGCCCGCGCCAATTCGTTGATATATATGTTGAAGAGGGTGGGGCTTAAGCTGCATCCCTGTCTCACCCCACGACCCTGTGTGAAGAAATGTGTGTGTTTTTTGCCAATTTTAACCGCACACTTGTTGTTTGTGTACATGGATTTTATAATGTCGTATGTTTTACCCCCAACACCACTTTCCATCAATTTGTATAGCAGACCCTCATGCCAAATTGAGTCGAAGGCTTTTTTGAAATCAACAAAGCATGAGAAGACTTTGCCTTTGTTTTGGTTTGTTTGGTTGTCAATTAGGGTGTGTAGGGTGAATACATGGTCTGTTGTACGGTAATTTGGTAAAAAGCCAATTTGACATTTGCTCAGTACATTGTTTTCATTGAGGAAATGTACGAGTCTGCTGTTAATGATAATGCAGAGGATTTTCCCAAGGTTACTGTTGACGCATATTCCACGGTAGTTATTGGGGTCAAATTTGTCTCCACTTTTGTGGATTGGGGTGATCAGTCCTTGGTTCCAAATATTGGGGAAGATGCCAGAGCTAAGGACGATGTTAAAGAGTTTTAGTATAGCCAATTGGAATTTGTTGTCTGTATATTTGATCATTTCATTAAGGATACCATCAACACCACAGGCCTTTTTGGGTTGGAGGGTTTTTATTTTGTCCTGTAACTCATTCAAGGTAATTGGAGAATCCAGTGGGTTCTGGTAGTCTTTAATAGTTGATTCTAGGATTTGTATTTGATCATGTATATGTTTTTGCTCTTTATTCTTTGTTATAGAGCCAAAAAGATTGGAGAAGTGGTTTACCCATACATCTCCATTTTGGATAGATAATTCTTCGTGTTGTTGTTTGTTTAGTGTTTTCCAATTTTCCCAGAATTGGTTAGAGTCTATGGAGTCTTCAATTACATTGAGCTGATTTCTGACGTGCTGTTCCTTCTTTTTCCGTAGTGTATTTCTGTATTGTTTTAGTGATTCACCATAGTGAAGGCGTAGTCTCTCTCTCTCTCTCTCTCTCTCTCTCTCTCTCTCTCTCTCTCTCTCTCTCTCTCTCTCTCTCTCTCTCTCTCTCTCTCTCTCTCTCTCTCTCTCTCTCTCTCTCTCTCTCTCTCTCTCTCTCTCCCTCTCTCTCTCTCTCTCTCTCTCTCAAATTCAAGCTGCTTTATTGGCATGAAAAACATTGTGTCAATATTGCCAAAGCAACAATGTATACAATATACATTGTAATAAAATTATAAACAATGACAAATAATAATATAGAATGGCAGTAAATAATAATACAAAATTAAATATAAAAATAGTAACAATAAAATGGTAACAGTCAATAATCGAATGTAATGTAATAAAAAAATGAAACTATAACTAACTTATAACTAAATAACGGTCATCTTCACCATTACATTGGTACTACAACTACTATCATCATTACCACTACTACCACCACCACCATCATTAAACTGCTATCATTACCATTACCACCCATACCATTACTACTTGGAATGATAAACAACAATAATAATAGTAATAACAATAACAGTAATAACAATAACAGTCATAATAAGTAACAGTCATAATACTGCTTACTATGCAGATGTTATTATTCAGTGTCCCTCAGGCTATGGCAGGCAAATACATATTTGGCTGCAAGAGGAGCCATTGCTCCTTCGCCCATGAGTATTTTTAGTTTTTCCTCTGGGTTTAATAAGTTAAAATTTGGAATAAATGTAGACATTTCTGTGAATAATGAATCTCTTGGTGAGGAATATTTATCACAGTAAAGGAGAAAGTGCATCTCTGTTTCTACATCCCCTGTCGTGCAGTGACCACATACACGCTCCTCTTTGGGTAGCCATGTCTTTTTATGTCTGCCGGTTTCTATTGCCAATCGGTGGTCACTCAGCCTGTACTTGGTAAGGATCTGTCTCTGCTTCGTATCTCTGACAGAGTAGAGATATTCAGCCAATTCATATTCTCTGTTTAGGGTCAGATAGCAATTTAGTCGGCTTTGGGATTTTGTTTCGTTTTTCCAATGTTGTATATATGAGTCCTTTGATTGGTTCATGATTTTGTTTATTGGAATTCTTTCTTTTGAAGCAGTGCTGGTGTCAGCTTGGTTGGTGAGGTCCAACACCAGCTGACTGAGAGGGCTCGTTTCTGGGCTCAGCTCTTGGGTTTGAAGTGCTTTAAATTGCAGACTCGAATTTGGACTTGAATTTAAATGTAGCCAAAATTTTAATGATCTTTTCTGTATTTTCATTATTACTGGAAAGCGGCCCAATTCTGCCCTACATGCATTAGTTGGTGTATTTCTCTGGACTTGTAGGATTTTCCGACAGAATTCTGCATGTAGGGCTTCAATTGGATGTTTGTCCCACATTTTAAAGTCCAGTTTATTGAGTGGCCCCCAAACCTCACTTCCGTAAAGAGCTATTGGTAGGATTACACTGTCAAATATTTTGGTCCAAATTCTAATTGGGATGTTGATTTTGAATAATTTCATTTTTATTGCATACAATGCTCTGCGGGCTTTTTCTTTGAGTGCATTCACTGCCCTATTAAAGTTTCCCGATGCAGATATGGTCAGACCAAGGTAGGTGTAATTTTTTGTGTGTTCAATGATGGTGTTGTTCAGGGTGAATTTATATTTGTGTTTCTGACATCTGTTTTGTTTTTGGAAAATCATGATTTTAGTTTTTGGGAAATTTACTGCCAGGGCCCAATTATGGCAATATTGCTCTAGAATATTAATGTTCTGTTGAAGACCTTCTTTGGTTGGTGATAGAAGTACCAAGTCATCAGCATATAGCCGGTATTTCACCTCTGTGTCAAATAGTGTGAGTCCTGGGGCTGGAGAATTGTCCAACATGTCTGCTAATTCATTGATATAAATGTTGAAAAGATTTGGACTCAAACTACAGCCTTGTCTCACACCTCGACATTGTGAAAAGAATTCTGTTCTTTGGTTTTTGATTTTTATTGCACACTTGTTTTCTGTGTACATACATTTTATTAAGTCATACACCTTACCACCAAGCCCACTTTGGAGAATTTTGTAGAATAGCCCTTCGTGCCAAATAGAATCAAATGCTTTTTTAAAGTCAATAAAGCAAGCAAAGATTTTGCCCTCTTTTTTTTGGTGGACGTGTTTATTAATTAGTGTGTGTAAGGTGTATATATGGTCAGTAGTGCGTGGTTAGGGAGAAAGCCAATTTGACATTTAGTTGTTACATTTTTTTCTTGAAGAAAGGTTTGAATTCTTGAATTCAAAATGCTACAGAAAACCTTTCCCAAGTTACTGTTTACACAAATTCCCCTGTAATTATTGGGGTCTGATTTGTCTCCACTTTTGTGGATAGGGGAGATGAGCCCCTGGTTCCAGACATCAGGGAAGCAGCCAGAAGTTAAAACCATGTTGAACAATTTAAGCACAGCATTTTGCAACTCAGGTGTGCTGTTTTTCAGCATTTCATTTCTGATGTTGTCTAGAACACAAGCCTTCTTTGATTTAATAGATTTGAGCTTTTCATTTAGTTCTTGTTGGGTTATTGGGTAATCTAATGGATTTTGGTTGTTTTTAATGACTGATTCTGTAACGGCTTTCTTCCATAGGTGAAGGAGAGGACCAAAGTGCAGCGCGGCTAGTGTTCAACATGTTTAATAAAAGAACAAGTGAAACACTACAAACAACATACAAAATAACAAATGTGCAAAACCGATACAGACCTATCTGGTGCAGAACACAAACACAGAGACAGGTAACAAACACCCACAAAATCCCAACACAAAACAAGCCTCCTATATATGATTCTCAATCAGGGACAACGATTACCATCTGCCTCTGATTGAGAACCATATTAGGCTGGACATAGAAACAGACAAACTAGACACACAACATAGAATTCCCACCCAGCTCACGTCCTGACCAACTAAACACATACAAAACAACAGAAAACAGGTCAGGAACGTGACAGATTCAAGGATGTTCAATTTTTCTTTAATTTCTAATTGGTTCTGTTTTAAGTCTTTTTGTGGGATGTTTTTGTATAGATTATCAAAATAAGTTTTCCAAATTCCTACATCTTGTATGGCTAAATCTTGTGGCTTTGTTGTGCTTAAATTGTTCCACATGTCCCAGAACTGATTTTGGTCAATTGCGTTTTCAATTTCATCAAGTGTCTTGTTGGTATAATTCCGTTTCTTGCGTTTCAGTGTATGTTTATACTGTTTCAGAGTTTCAAAGTATTCATATCGTAGCTCTGGGTTGTTTTGCTGCTTATGTTTTTTGTTTGACATTTGTCTTAGGTGTTTTCTAATTGTTTTACATTCATTATCAAACCATTTGTCAGAAACATTTTGTTTTTTGTTTCTGATGTTGCATTTCTTTGGTTTTCTCAAATTTGCTTTCGATGCTGCTTTTTGGAATATGCAGTTGATGTTTAGAGTAGCCGAATTGACACCATCTTTATTGTTTTGGTATTGTGAGTTATTGAAAAACTGTATAGAGTTCATCATTTCATTTGAGTTCAATGTTTCAATGAATCTCTCTGCACTGTTTGGAGCCCATCTGTACGATTGGTTTATGTTGTAGAGTTTATTGGGCAGTTTTTTTGAATGAATATTGCCGGTTAATTTCTTCAAAAACACGTTGATCTGACTGTGATCTGACAATGGTGTCTGTGGTCTGACAGTGAATGCACTAATGGAGGAGGGGTCAATGTCCGTGATGGCATAATCGACTACACTTGTCCCAAGAGCTGAGCAGTAAGTAAACTGACCTAAAGAGTCCCCTCTGATTCTACCATTAAGCATGTACAGGCCTAAGGCTCGACAGAGATGCACTAACTCCTTCCCATTTTTGTTCAGTATTTGGTCAGGACTGTTTCTATTATTTATAATAGGGCTACTGTACAAGGAGGGGTGACCAAATATGTGGTGGTTACCTCCCGCATCAGTGTAGTCAGGCTCAGAACCTGTTCTTGCATTGAAATCTCCACAAAGAAGCACTTTACCCTCTGCCTGAAATGTAATGATTTCTGTATGGAGATTGTCAAAAAACTGATCATCATAATATGGTGAATCTGAAGGAGGAGCATAAGCTGCACATATGTACACGTTATTATCACAATAGATTGTACCTTTGTTAAGTTTTAGCCAAATGTGACTGGTACCTTTTTTCATTTCATTCAGTGCCAAGTCCTGCTTATGCCAAATGATGATTCCACCTGAGTCTCGGCCCCGTTTAACATTTTTATGTTTGATTGATGGTAGTAAACTTTCTCTATAGCCTGAGGGACACTGAGTATCTATGTCTCCACGACACCATGTTTCCAGTAGGATTATGATGTCCTGTCCCTGGATGTTTTTAATAAATTCTGGATTTGTTGTTTTATAACCAAAATGTGAAGAGTAAAGGCCCTGGATATTCCAAGAGCTGATAGTTAATGATCTCATTTATAATAAGTGATATTCACTGGTTTGAGTTAAGTACATTGAAAAAAAAAGAAAAGAATATATATATATATATATATATATATATATATATATATATATATATATATATATATATATATATATACATACACACATACATACATACACACATACATACACACACACACACACATAATTATTATTATTATACCGGTGCCAATACAATTAAGAATAGTTGTAAACAAATTAATAGGAATGGAATAAGACTGCACAAAAAATAAGTACAATGCAATCTGCAACCCTGTGTGTGTGTGCGCGTGCGTGTGTGTGCGCGTGTGTGCGTGCCCGTCTAGCTCAGTAGTCTGCATATTAGTTGCAGTAGTTGGCGCACCTCTCCTATCTCTGACTGTTCTAGGTGTCTTTTGCCAGAGGTTACCTCAGCATATGTAGGCTGATGATCTGAATGATACATGGTGTGGACTGCATCATGTGGTGTACTTCTCTGAAGGACAGTGTTCTGTCCGACCCTGGAGTAGTGGTCAGAGCTGTGTTGTGATGGGCCAGGTCCAGTAGATCTGTGTTGTGATGGGCCAGGTCCAGTAGAGATGTGTTGTGACGGGCCAGGTCCAGTAGAGCTGTGTTGTGATGGGCCAGGTCTAGTAGAGCTGTGTTGTAATGGGCCTGGTCTAGTAGAGCTGTGTTGTGATGGGCCTGGTCCAGCAGAGCCGTGTTGTGATGGGCCTGGTCTAGTAGAGCTGTGTTGTGAAGGCCCTGGTCTAGTAGAGCTGTGTTGTGATGGGCCGGGTCTAGTCGTGCTGTGCTGAGGCGGGTCTGGTCTCGTAAATCTGTGTTGTGTTGGGCCTGGTCTAGTAGAGCTGTGCTGTAATAAGCCGTGTCTGGCTCTTTTCTCCTGGGGATGGTGGAGGTACTGTTGTTTCAGAAGGTGGGGCGGGGGACCTCTGTTGCTGGGGTGATGGGTGTGTGGGTCCCTGCCAAGTGTTGCATCTTTTAGGTCCTTGGCAAAGGTTCTGATACTGTCCTGATCAAGATGTACATTATCGTATAAGTGTTGACATGTCAGAGTGGGGTGGTGAGCCGTTCTGACGTTGAGTAGTGAGGCACAGTCCACAGTGATCTGTTGATTTATTTTGTCGATCAACTTTCCTGGGAAGTCTTTTCTTGGTAGGAGGGTGGACACAACTATATTGGTTGTTGGGAACACAGCCTGTGCCCGTTCTGCCACTCTTCTCACTGCCCCAGATACATCTTCACCTTTGGCATGAAGGTCGTTTGTGCCAGTGTGGATGATGATGTTGTCGAGGGTGTCAATCCTGGTCTGACTGAGTAGCTGCATTGCACTGTCAGTTGTAGGACACCAGAACTTATACACCTGGTGTCTAGGGAATAATCTTTCCTGGACTAAGAACTTCCCATTTGAATCAATAAGGATTGCAGTTGTGGGTGACTGTCTGGCTGGAGCAGACTGGGAGACTGGTATTCTGACCTGGGCTGGAGCAGACTGGGAGGCTGGTATTCTGACCTGGGCTGGAGCAGACTGGGAGGCTGGTATTCTGACCTGGGCTGGAGCAGACTGGGAGACTGGTATTCTGACCTGGGCTGGAGCAGACTGAGAGGCTGGTAGGTTGACCTGGGCTGGAGCACACTGTGCTGGAGCAGACTGGGAGACTGGTATTCTGACCTGTGCTGGAGCAGACTGGGAGACTGGTATTCTGACCTGTGCTGGAGCAGACTGGGAGACTGGTATTCTGACCTGTGCTGGAGCAGACTGGGAGACTGGTATTCTGACCTGGGCTGGAGCAGACTGGGTGGCTGGTGCAGTGTCATCAGGCTGTGTGGTGGAGGCCAGGCTGGTCTCGGGTTCTGCTTGTGTTATGCCAAGCTGGTGGACATGTTCTCTAGATGCAGAGGACATAATGACTCGCTGCTGGTTGAGGAGGTCAATGTATCTCTCTCTTTGTTCTAGCTCCTTTCTTGTTGTGCTCAGATGGTCTCTGAGGTCATCATTTGTCTGACTCAGTTTGTCCATTCTGCTTTCTAGTTTAGCAATAGATGCTCTGCTCTCCTCCTTGAACTGTTTCATCTCTTCTTTAAGTTTCTGGACAGTGTCCTCCTCTTGAAGCTTGTTCTCTCTGAGTTCTATGACCTCTGCTTCGACTAGAGAGAGGGTGTTGTGGAAACGTTGCATAGCAGGTGTTCTTGGTGTTGTAGGCATGTCCTTGGCTCTGTCTGCTGCAGGTGAGGTAGGTAGAGGGACACTGAGGGCTTCTTGCTGGGTCACAGAGACCGTTGGGGCCTGTTTTTCACTGTCATCTCCCTCCTTGACTTTTTCCTCAGTTTCTGAGATGATTTCAGCTTCTGCTTTTAGGGTTGTAAACCTATTCTCAAAAGCCTGGAGGCTTGAATCATTGCCTTGTGTAACGGCAGTCAACGTCGTCCTCCTCCTCAGACGAGGAGAGGCGAGAAGGATCAGAGGACCAATGTGCAGCGTGGTAATTAGACATAATGTAATTATAATTAGACATAATTAGACGTAATTAGACATAGACATTTAATCAAACAAAACAAGACACTATACAAACTGACAAAACACACTAACCGTCACAGTCCCGTGTAGCACCAACACTGACACAGGAACAATCACCCACAAACAAACAGTGAGAACAGCCTACCTTAATATGGTTCTCAATCAGAGGAAACGTCAAACACCTGCCTCTAATTGAGAACCATATCAGGCAACACATTTAACCCAACATAGAAACAGACAAACTAGACACACAACATAGAATTCCCACCCAGCTCACGTCCTGACCAACACTAAACAAGCAAAACACATACGAACTCTGGTCAGGACGTTACAGTACCCCCCCCCCCTGAGGTGCGGACTCCGAACGCACCCCTAAAACTCAAGGGGAGGGTCTGGGTGGGCATCTGTCCGCGGTGGCGGCTCCGGCGGTGGACGAGGACACCACTCCACCACTGTCTTTGTCCCCCTCCTTAGCGTCCTTTGAGTGGCGACCCTCGCCCACGACCTTGGCTTGAGAATCCTCCCCAAGGCCCCCACATGATTTAGGAGGTAGCTCAGGACAGAGAGATAGCTCAGGACAGAGAGGTAGCTCAGGACAGAGAGGTAGCTCAGGACAGAGAGGTAGCTCAGGACAGAGGGGCAACTCAGGACGAATGGCAGCTCCGGACTGAGTGGCAGCTCCGGACTGAGTGGCAGCTCCGGACTGAGTGGCAGCTCCGGACTGAGTGGCAGCTCATGACTGGAGGGCAGCTCATGACTGGAGGGCAGCTCATGACTGGAGGGCAGCTCATGACTGGAGGGCAGCTCATGACTGGAAGGCAGCTCATGACTGTAGGGCAGCTCATGACTGTAGGGCAGCTCATGACTGGAAGGCAGCTCATGACTGGAAGGCAGCTCATGACTGGAAGGCAGCTCATGACTGGAGGGCAGCTCATGACTGGAAGGCAGCTCATGACTGGAAGGCAGCTCCTGACTGGCTGGCGGCTCTGGCAGCTCCTGACTGGCTGGCGGCTCTGGCAGCTCCTGACTGGCTGGCGGCTCTGGCAGCTCCTGACTGGCTGGCGGCTCTGGCAGCTCCTGACTGGCTGGCGGCTCTGGCAGCTCCTGACTGGCTGGCGGTCTCTGGCAGCTCCTGACTGGCTGGCGGCTCTGGCAGCTCCTGACTGGCTGGCGGCTCTGGCAGCTCCTGACTGGCTGGCGGCTCTAGCGGCTCCTGACTGACGGACGGCTCTAATGGCTCGGGACAGACAGGCGGCTCTGAAGGCTCGTGGCAGACGGATGGCTCAGATGGCGCTGGGCAGATGGATGGCTCAGATGGCGCTGGGCAGACGGATGGCTCAGATGGCGCTGGGCAGATGGATGGCTCAGATGGCGCTGGGCAGACGGATGGCTCAGATGGCGCTGGGCAGACGGATGGCTCAGATGGCGCTGGGCAGACGGATGGCTCAGATGGCGCTGGGCAGACGGATGGCTCAGATGGCGCTGGGCAGACGGATGGCTCAGATGGTGCTGGGCAGGCAGGCAGCTCAGACGGCGCTGGACAGACGAGCAGTGCAGGCGGCGTTGGGCAGACGGCCGACTCTGACCTGCTGAGGCGCACAGTAGGCCTGGTGCGTGGTGTCGGAACTGGTGGTACCGGACTGGAGACACGCACCTCAAGGCTAGTGCGGGGAGCAGGAACAGGGCACACTGGACTCTCGATGCGCACTATTGGCCTGGTGCGTGGTGCCGGAACTGGTGGTACCGGACTGAGGGCACGCACCTCAGGGCGAATGCGGGGAGAAGGAACAGTGCATACAGGGCTCTGGAGACGCACAGGAGGCTTGGTGCGTGGTGCCGGAACTGGTGGTACCGGGCTGGAGACACGCACCACAGGGAGAGTGCGTGGAGGAGGAACAGGGCTCTGGAGACGCACTGGAAGCCTGGTGCGTGGTGTTGGCACTGGTGGTACTGGGCTGGGGCGGGAAGGTGGCGCCGGATATACCGGACCGTGCAGGCGTACTGGCTAGATGAGGAGGGAGGCAGGGGTGTGGGTGCGAAGCTAAATAAGGAATAGATGAGGAGAGGCAGTGGTGTGGTTGGGGGCTATAAGGATACGATGAGGAGAGGCAAGTGGTGTGGTTGTGGTAGCTATAAGGAGGATAGTTATGAGGAGTGAGAGGCAGGTGTGGGTGGGCGTAATAAGGGATCGAAGTGAGGAGATAGAGCAGGGTGTGGGTGGTGGCTATCAAGTTGATAGATGAGGAGGAGGGCAGGTGTGGGGGTTGGCTGATAAGGATAAGTTAGTGATAAGAGCAGGGTGGGGGTTGGGCTATAAGGACTAGTTATGAGGGAGAGGCAGGGTGTGGGTTGGGTTGCTATTTAAGGACTAGTGAATGGGGTGAGAGAGCCAGGGTGGGGTTGGGGCTTTTATAAGCGATTAGTTGAGGAGAGACAGGGTGTGGTTGGAGCTATACAGGATAGGATGAGGAGGAGCATAGTGTGTGCGGTTGGGGCTATAGAGAGATAGATGAGGATAGATGGGCATTGATGTTGTGGGTCGGTGGGCTTATTAATAGGACTTGATGTATGTAGGGTACTTCTATTGTGGTGCTAGGTGAGTTGGGGCTATAAGGATAGTAGTGAGGAGGGCAGGTAGGGGGTTGGGCTATTACGAGGATGCAGATGAGGAGAGGCAGGTGGGAGGGGGTTGGGGCTATGAGAGGATAGATGTATGGGGAGAGAGGCAGGTTTGGTTGGGGCTTACTAGGATAGATGTGGGAGGATAGACAGTGGTGGCGGGGTTGGGCTTAATAAAGCGT
Organism: Salvelinus namaycush; assembly: GCF_016432855.1. NCBI lineage: Eukaryota > Metazoa > Chordata > Actinopteri > Salmoniformes > Salmonidae > Salvelinus > Salvelinus namaycush. The sequence goes on from NC_052330.1 coordinate 33,938,144, forward strand.
ATAGATGAGGACGAGGCCTGTCGGTGGGCGTTGAATAGCGTGGCTTATAAGGACTAGTATGAGGAGTATCGCAGGAGTTTCGGTTGGGGCTTAGATACATGGATAGATGTGGGTAGAACGCTAGTGCTAGGGTGGGCGGGCTTATAACGGATTTAGATGATGATTCTTTGAGATTCGTCAGTGGGTTGGGTTGGGGGGCTATAAATTTCTTGGTATAAGGCGTATAATGAGAGAGACATTTCGGTTGGGGTTTTGTGCTATCTAGTAAGGATAATGATGATTTGAGAGGAACGAGCAAGGGTTGTGGGTCTTGTGGCTATAAGGGGATGTATGTAGGATAGGCTCGGTTATTGTGTGGGTGGGCTTTATTTACTCTAGGATTAGATGAGAGGATGGGAGGGTGTGGGTTGGTTCTGGGCTATAAGGATAGTTATACAGTTCGAGGTTACGATGGTCGCTTGAGGGTCGTGCCGGCGGTTGGGGGCGTACTAAGGTCTTATAGATGGAGGGAGAGCATCACCTGGTCGATGCGAGGGCGTTGGGCTATAAGTGACTAGTATTGCAGGAGCGAACATCGCGTGGTCGGTGGTTTGGTCTAGTAAAGGATAGATGTGAGAGGAGACTAGGGTGTGGGGTCTGGAGCTATATAGCTGATAGATGAGTCTGAGAGACATGGTTGGGTGCGGGCTAATAAGATGGATTGACGTATTCACTGCTGGGTATTGAGACTTGCGATGTTGGTCGCGGTCTATAGCGATAGACTGCTGGTGAGTTATGTAAGATGGTTGGGTTGTACGGCTCGACTAAGGATCATGATGAGGGAAGCTTAGGGGTTGTGGTTGGGGCATATTTGAAGGGATGTAGATGTCGTAGATAACATGGGTTGGGGTTCGGGCTATATAGGATACGTTTTTATGTAAGGAGCGTCACCAGGTGGCAAGTTGTGAGGCTGCTCGATATAGGTTAGGACTTGAGTGAGAAGTACGGTGTGGCGTTGGGGTGCTTATCAGGATTAGTATGGTGGAGATCGACAAGGGCTGGAGTTGGGGCTATTTGAAGGATAGATATGGGAGAGCAGGGTGCCTGGGTGGGCTTTTATACAGCGATAGATGAGAAGAGGCGAGGGGTGGGTTTGTGCGCTGATTATAGGATTAGACTCGTTAGGATTGCTTAGTGCGTTGTAGCTTGACGTTGCGGGTTGGCGCTTTCAAGGTAGGACTATCGATGGGACGGGATTTGTTGCAGGTGTTGTTGAGATGCTTTATTATCCGAGTAGTATTTATTTTGGTTTACTGAGGAGAGTGGGAAATTGTGTGGGATTTTGGCTTATAAGGATAGACCTGGTAGAGATAGGCAGCGGTGTTTTGTGGTTGGGTGCCATTAAAGGCATGTTAGTAATGAGGAGAGGGCTAGGGTGGTGGGTTCGGTGTGGCTATAAGGATAGGATGAGATTTTAGCGAGCTGTGTGTGTTGGCCATATAAGTAGATAGATGAGAAGAGCAACGCGTGCGATGTGGTAGTGAGTGGCTTACTAGGCATGCAGTCGTATCCGTAGAATTGAGGCAGTGTGTTGGGTTGGGGCTATAGGATTTATTGAGAAAGTAGGCATGGGGTGGTGTGCTGTCTAATTAGAGGACTAGATGAAGGAGAGGCTCAGGGTGTGGGTTGGGGCTATAAGGATTTTAGTTGTGAGTGAAATAGCCTTAGGTGCTGTGGTTTGCCGGCATATTTCTAGTAGGATATATGACAGGCAGTAGACAGTCTTAGTCCATGCTAGTGTGTGATGTGGCTATAAGGCTGTAGTATCGTTTAAGGCACGTAGGACGCATGGCATTGGCGTGTGGTGTGGCGTATATAGGATAGTTTATGAGAGATGTTATCGGCGAGTGTGTGGTCTCTTTAGCTTAAGCAGATGTTTATTTTCAGATGATATGGAGAGGGGAGGGTGGATGCTGATAAGGGATATGATGAAGTGAGAGAGAGGACTCGATAATGTACCTATTTGCTTGATAAGGATATATAGGAAGTAGGGAGCGTGGAGGCATACAAGATAGCTGAGGAGAGTAAGGAGGTAGAGCTATAAGGATAGATGGGAGAGGCAGGAGGGGAGGTTGGGGCTATAAGGATAGATGAGGAGAGGCAGGGTGGGGGTTGGGCTATAAGGATAGATGAGGAGAGACAGGGTTGGGGGTTGGGGCTATAAGGATAGATGGTAAAGAGAAAAAGTGGGGGAGGTAGTGGGTTGGGGCTATAAGGATAGTATGGGGAGAGGCAGGTGTGGGTTGGGGCTATTAAGGATAAGATGAGGAGAGACAGGTGGGGTTGTGGCATAAGGATAGACGAGGAGAGGAGGTGTGTGTTGGGCTATAAGATAGATGAGGAGAGAGGGTGGGCGGTTGGGGCGTATAAGGATGAGTTGAGGAGAGACAGGGTGTGGGTTGGGGCTATAGGATAGATGAGAAGTAGCAGGTGGGGGTTGGGGCTATAAGGATAGATGAGGAGAGCAGGGGTGTGGGTTGGGCTATAAGGATAGATGGAGGAGAGACAGGGTGGGGGTTGGGGCGATAAGAATAGATGATGGAGAGGGAGGTGTGTGGTGGGGCTATAAGGATAGATGGAGGAAGGCAGGGTGTGGTTGGGGGCTATAAGGATAGATGAGGAGAGACAGGGTGGGGGTTGGGGCTATAAGGATAGATGAGGAGAGAGGGAGTTGTGGGTTGGGGCTATAAGGATGATGAGGAGAAGGCAGGGTGTGGGTTGGGGCTATAGGATAGATGAGGAGAGGCAGGGTGTGGTGTTTTGGGCTATAAGGATAGATGAGAAGAGGCAAGGGTGGGGGTTGGGGCTATAAGGATAGATGAGGGAGAGGCAGGGTGTGGGTTGGGGCTATAAGGATAGATGAGAGAGGCAGGGTGTGGTTTGGGACTATAAGGATAGATGAGGAGAGGCAGGGTGTGGGTTGGGGCTATAAGGATAGATGAGGAGAGGCAGGGTGTGGGTTGGAGCTATAAGGATAGATGGGGAGAGGCAGAGTGTGGGTTGGGGCTATAAGGATAGATGAGGAGAGACAGGGTGGGGGTTGGAGCTATAAGGATAGATGAGGAGAGGCAGGGTGGGGGTTGGGGCTATAAGGATAGATGAGGAGAGGCAGGGTGTGGGTTGGAGCTATAGGATAGATAGGAGAGGCAGGTGTGGGTTGGGGCTATAGGATAGATCAGAGAGGCAGGGTTGGGTTGGAGCTATAAGGATAGATTGAGGAGAGGCAGGTGTGGGTTTGGAGCTATAAGGATAGATGAGGAGAGGCAGGGTGTGGGTTGGGGCTATAGGATAGATAGGAGAGGCAGGCTGTGGGTTGGGGCTTAAGGATAGATGAGGAGAGGCAGGGTGTGGGTTGGAGCTATAAGGATAGTAGGATGAGGCAGGGTGTGGTTGGGGCTATAAGGATAGATGAGGAGAGGCAGGTTGTGGGTTGGGGCTATAAGGATAGATGAGGAGAGGGCAGGGTGTGGGTTTGGAGCTATAAGGATAGATGAGGAAGCAGGGTGTGGGTTTGGGCTATAAGGATAGATGAGGAGAGGCAGGGTGTGGGGTTGGAGCTATAAGGATAGATGAGGAGAAGGCAGGGTGTGGGTTGGGGCTATAAGGAATAGATGAGGAGAGGCAGGGTGTGGGTTGGGGCTATAAGGATAGAGAGAGAGAGGCCGTGTGGGGGTTGGGGCTATAAGGATAGAATGAAGAAGGCAGGGTGGGGGTTGGGGCTATAAGGATAGATGAGGAGAGGCAGGGTGTGGGTTGGGGCTATAAGGATAGATGGGGAGAGCAGGTGGGGGTTGGGGCTATAAGGATAGATGAGGAGAGACAGGGTGTGGGTTGGAGCTATAAGGATAGATGAGGAGAGGCAGTGTGTGGGTTGGGGCTATAAGGATAGATGAGGAGAGGCAGTGTGTGGGTTGGGGCTATAAGGATAGATGAGGAGAGGCAGGGTTGGGGTTGGGGCTATAAGGATGATGAGGAGCAGGGTGGGGGTTGGGGCTATAAGGATAGATGAGGAGAGGCAGGGTGGGGGTGGGGGCTATAAGGATAGATGAGGAGAGGCAGGGTTGTGGTTGGGGCTATAAGGATAGATGGGGAGAGACAGGGTGGGGGTTGGGGCTATAAGGATAGATGAGGAGAGACAGGTGGGGGTTGGGGCTATAAGGAGAGATGAGGAGAGGCAGGTTTGGGTTGGGGGCTATAAGGATAGATGGGGAGAGACAGGGTGGGGGTTTTGGGCTATAAGGATATATAGGAGAGGCAGGGTGGGGGTTGGGCTATAAGGATAGAGAGGAAGACAGGGTGGGGGTTGGGGCTATAAGGATAGATGAGGAGAGGCAGGGTGGGGGTTGGGGCTATAAGGATAGATGAGGAGAGGCCGGGTTCTGGGTTTGGGGCTATAAGGATAGATGTAGAGATGGTGGAGTTGTGGGGTTGGGGCTATAAAGGATAATAGATGAGGAGAGCAGGGTGGGGGTTGGGGCTATAAGATAGATGGGGAAGACAGGGGGGGGTTGGGGCTATAGGATAGATGAAGGAAGACAGGGTGGGGTTGGGTCTATAAGGAGAGATGAGGAGACAGGGTGGTGGTTGGAGCTATAAGGATAGATGAGGAGAGGCAGGGTTTGGGTTGGGCTATAAGGATAGATTAGGAGAGACCGGGTGTGGGTTGGGGCTATAAAGGATAGATGGAGAGCAGGGTGGGGTTGGGGCTATAGGATAGATGAGGAGAGGCATGGTGTGGGTTGGGGCTATAAGGATAGATGGGGAGAGACAGGGTGGGGGTTGGGGCTATAAGGATAGATGAGGAAGACAGGGTGGGGTTGGGGCTATAAAGGATAAGATGAGGAAGAGACAGGGTGTGGGTTGGGGCTATAAGGATAGATGGGAGAGACAGGGTGGGGTTGGGGCTATAAGGATAGTGAGAGAGGCAGGTGTGGGTTGGGGGCTATAAGATAGATGAGAAGAGGCAGGGTGTGGGTTGGGCGCTATAAGGATAGATGAGTAGAGGCAGGGTGGGGTTGGGGCTATAAGATAGATGGGGAGAGGCAGGGTGTGGGTTGGGGCTATAAGGATAGATGGAGAGGGGAGGTGTGGGTTGGGGCTATAAGGATAGATGGGGAGGCAGGTGTGGGGTTGGGGCTATAAGGATGAATGAGGAGAGGCAGGGTGGGGGTTGGGGCTATAAGGATAGATGAGGAGAGGCAGGGTGGGTTGGGGCTATAAGGATAATGAGAAGAGGCAGGGTGGGGGTTGGGGCTATAAGGATAGATGAGAAAGGCGGGTTGGGTGTGTGGGCTATAAGGATAGTTGAGAAGAGGCAGGGTGGGGTTGGGCTATAAGGATAGATGAGGAGAGGCAGGGTGTGGGTTGGGCTATAAGGATAGATGAGAGAGGCAGGGTGTGTTTGGGGCTATAAGGATAGATGGGGAGAGGCAGGGTGTGGGTTGGGGCTATAAGGATAGTGAGAAGAGACAGGGTGTGTGTTGGGCTATAAGATAGATGAGGAGGCAGGGTGTGGGTTGGGGCTATAAGGATAGATGAGGAGAGGGTGAGGTGTGTGTTGGGGCTATAAGGACTATTGGGGGGGAAGGCAGGGTGTGGGTTGGGGCTATAAGGATAGATGAGGAGAGGCAGGGTGTGGGTTTGGGGCTATAAGGATAGATGAGGAGGCAGGTGTGGGTTGGGGCTATAAGGGATTAGTTGAGGAAGAGACAGGGTGTGGGTTGGGGCTATAAGGATATATGGGGAGAGGCAGGGTGTGGGTGGGGCTATAAGGATAGTTGGAAGAGACGGGTGTGGGTTGGGGCTATAAGGATAGATGGGAGAGGCAGGGTGTGGGTTTGGGGCTATAAGGATAGATTAGGAGAGGCAGGGTTGGGTTGGGGCTATAAGGATAGTTGAAAGAGCCAGGGTGTGGGTTGGGGCTAATAAGGATAGATGGGGATGAGGCAGGGTGGGGGTTGGGGGCTATAAGGATAGATGAGGAGGGGGAGGTGGGGGTTGGGGCTATAAGGATAGTTGAGGAGAGGGAGGTGGGGGTTGGGGCTATAAGGATAGTTGAGGAGAGGGGAGGTGGGGGTTGGGGCTATAGGATAGTTGAGGAGAGGGGAGGTGGGGGTTGGGGCTATAAGGATAGTTAGGGAGGGGAGGTGGGGGTTGGGGCTATAAGGATAGTTGAGGAGAGGGGGGTGGGGGTTTGGGGCTATAAGGATAGAATGAGGAGAGGCAGGGTGGGGGTTGGGCTATAAGGATAGTGAAGGAGAGGGATGTGTGGTTGGGGCTATAAGGATAGATGGGGAGAGGGGCTGGTGGTTCTATAAGGATAGATGAGGAGAGGGGATTGAGGTGGTTGAGGCTATAAGGATATTTGAGGAGAGGGGAGGTGGGGGTTGGGGCTATAAGGATAGTTGAGTAGGGAGGGGGGTTGGCTAAAGGATAGGAGGAGAGGTGGGGGTGGGGCTATAAGGATAGTTGAGGAGAGGGGAGTGGGGGTTGGGGCTATAAGGATAGATGAGGAGAGACAGGTGGGTTGGGGCTATAAGGATAGTTTGAGAAGAGACAGGGTGTGGGTTGGGCTATAAGGATAGTTTGAGAAGAGACAGGGTGTGGTTGGGGCTATAAGGATAGATGAGGAGAGACAGGGTGTGGGTTGGGGCTATAAGGATAGATGAGGAGAGGCAGGTGTGGGTTGGGGCTATAAGGATAGATGAGAGAGGCGGGTGGGGGTTGGGGCTATAGGATAGATAGGAGAGGCAGGGTTGGGGTTGTGGCTATAAGGATAGTGAGGAGAGACCAGGGTGTGGGTTGGGGCTATAATGGATAGTTGAGAGAGGTGGAGGTGGTGGGTTGGGGCTATAAGGATGATGAGGAGAGGCAGGGTGTGGGTTGGGGCTATAAGGATAGATGAGAAAGAGGCAGGGGTGGGGGTTGTGGCTATAAGGATAGATAGGAGAGGCAGGTGTTGGGTTGGGCTATAGGATAGATGGGAGAGACAGGGTGGGGTGGTTGTGGCTATAAGGATAGATGAGGAGAGGCAGGTGGTGGGTTGGGGCTATAAGGATAGATGAGAGAGGCAGGGTGGGGGTTGGGGCTATAAGGATAGATGAGGAGAGGCAGGGTGTGGGTTGGGGCTATAAGGATAGATGAGAGAGGGGAGGGTGATGAGGTTGGGGCTATAAGGATAGATAGGAGAGGCAGGTGGGGTTGGGCTATAAGGATAGATGAGGAGAGGCAGGGTTGTGGGTGGGGCTATAAGGATAGATGGGAGAGACAGGGTGGGGGTGTGGGGCTATAGATAGATAGATGAGGGGAAGCAGGGTTGGGGGTTGGGGGGGGTTCTATAAGGATAGATGAGGAGAGACAGGGTGGGGTTGGGGGCTATAAGGATATATTGAGGAGAGGGCAGGGTGGGGTTTGGGGCTATAAGGATAGATGAGGAGAGGCCGGGTGTGGGTTGGGGCTATAAGGATAGATGAGAGAGGGGAGGTGTGGGTGGGGCTATAAGGATTAGATGAGGAGAGGGCAGGGGGGGGTTGGGGCTATAAGATAGATGGGGAGAGACAGGTGGGGGTTGGGGCTATAAGGATAGTGAGAGAGACAGGGTGGGGGTTGGGGCTATAAGGATAGATGAGGAGAGACAGGTGTGGGGTTGGAGCTTAGATGATGAGGAGAGCAGGGTTTGGGTTGGGGCTATAAGGATAGATGAGGAGAGACCGGGGTGTGGGTTGGGGTTTCTATAAGGATAGATGGGAGAGCAGGGTGGGGGTTGGGCTATAAGGATAGATGAGGAGAGGCAGGGTGTGGGTTGGGGCTATAAGGATAGATGGGGAGAGACAGGGTGGGGGTTGGGGCTATAGGATAGATGAGAGAGACAGGGTGGGGGTTGGGCTATAAGGATGATGAGGAGAGACCGGGTGTGGGTTGGGGCTAATAGGATAGATGGGGAGAGCACAGGGTGGGGGTTGGGGCTATAAGATAGATGAGGAGAGGCGGGTGTGGGTTGGGGCTAAGGATAGATGAGAAGAGGCAGGGTGTGGGTTGGGGCTATAAGGATAGATGAGGAGAGGCAGGGTGGGGGTTGGGGCTATAAGGATATATGGGGAGAGGCAGGGTGTGGGTTGGGCTATAAGGATAGATGAGGAGAGGGGAGGTGTGGTTGGGGCTATAAGGATAGATGGGAGAGGCAGGGTGGGGTTGGGGCTATAAGGATAGATGAGGAGACGGCAGGGTGGGGGTTGGGGCTATAAGGATAGATGAGGAGAGGCATGGTGTGGGTTGGGGCTATAAGGATAGATGAGAAGAGGCAGGGTGGGGGTTGGGGCTATAAGGATAGATGAGAGAGGCAGGGTTTGGGTTGGGGCTATAAGGATAGTTGAGAAGAGCAGGGTGGGGGTTGGGCTATAAGGATAGATGAGGAGAGGCAGGGTGTGGGTTGGGGCTATAAGGATAGTTGAAAGAGACGGTTGTGGGTTGGGGCTATAAGGATAGATGAGAGAGACAGGGTGTGGGTTGGGGCTATAAGGATGATGAGAGAGGCAGGTGTGGTTGGGGCTATAAGGATAGATGAGGAGAGAGGAGGTGGGGCTATAAGGATAGATGAGGAGAGGGGAGGTGGAGCTATAAGGATAGATGAGAAGAGGAGGTGGAGCTATAAGGATATGAGGAGAGGGGGTTGAGCTGATAAGATAGATGGGGAAGGGAGAGAGGTGGTGGGCTATAAGGATAGATGGGGAAGAGCAGGGTGTGGTTGGGGCTATAAGGATAGATGAGGAGAGGCAGGGTGGGTTGGGGCTATAAGGATAGATGGGAGAGACAGGGTGGGGTGGGGCTATAAGGATAGATGAAGAGGGGCAGGTGTGGGTGGGGCTATAAGGATGAGTGGGGAGAGGCAGGGTGTGGGTTGGGGCTATAAGGATAGATGAGAGAGACAGGGTGGGGGTTGGGGCTATAAGGATAGATGAGGAAGGGGGAGGTGTGGTTGGGGCTATAAGGATAGATGAGAAGGCAGGGTGGGGGTTGGGGCTATAAGGATAGTTGAGGAGAGCAGGGTGTGGTTGGGGCTATAAGGATAGATGAAAGGGAGGGTGGGGGTTGGGGCATAAAGGATAAGTGAGGAGAGGCAGGGTGTGGGTTGGGGTATAAGGATAGATGAGGAGAGACAGGGTGGGGTTGGGGCTATAAGAATAGATATGAGGAGGGGGAGGTGTGGGTGGGGCATAAGGATAGATGAGGAGAGGTCAGGGGTGGGTGGGGTTGATATAGGATAGATGAGGAGAGACAGGGTGGGGGTTGGGCTTAATGAAGTGATATGTTGAGTGAGAGAGGGAGGTGTGGGTTGGGGCTTGTGTACTAAAGGATAGATGGAGTGTATAGGTCATGAGGTGCTGGGTGTTGGGCTATTAATACATTGAGTAGCAGGATGAGTGATGGAGAGGCACGGGTGTGGGTTGGGGCTATAAGGATAGATGAGGAAGAGGTGGTGGGGTGTTGGGGCTAATAAGTGATTAGATAGGAGGAGAGGCAGGTGTGGGTTTGGGCTATTAATGGATGATATGAGGAGAGGCAGGGTGTGGTTGGAGCTATAAGGATAGATGAGGGAGTGGCAGGCGTGTGGGTTGGGCTATAAGGATTAGATGAGGAGAAGGCAGGGTGTGGGTTGGGCTATAAGGATAGATGGGAGAGCAGGTGGGGTTGGGGCTATAAGGATAGATGAGGAGAGCAGGGTGTGGGGTTTGGAGGCTAAAGGATAGATGAGGAGAGGCAGGGTGGTGGGTTGGGGCTATAAGGATAGATGAGGAGAGGCAGGGTGTGGGTTGGGGCTATAGGATAGATGAGGAGAGGCAGGGTGTGGGTTGGGGCTATAAGGATAGAGGAGAGGCAGGGTGTGGGTTGGGCTATAAGGATAGATGAGGAAGGCAGGGTGTGGGTTGGGCTATAGGATGATGAGGCAAAGGCAGGGTGTGGGTTGGGGCTATAAGGATAGATGAGGAGAGGCAGGGTGGTGGTGGCTATAAGGATAGATGAGGAGAGGCAGGGTGTGGGTTGGGCTATAAGGATAGATGAGGAGAGGCAGGGTGTGGTTGGGGCTATAAGGATAGATGAGGAGACAGGTGGGTTGGGGCTATAAGGATGATGAGGAGAGCAGGGTGGGTTGGAGCTATAAGGATAGATGAGGAGAGGCAGGGTGTGGGTTTGGGCTATGGTAGATGAGGAGAGGCAGGGTTGTGGGTTGGAGCTATAAGGATAATGAGGAGGCAGGGTGGGGGTTGGGGCTATAAGGATAGATGAGGAGAGGCAGGGTGTGGGTTGGGGCTATAAGGATAGATGAGGAGAGGCAGGGTGGGGGTTGGGGCTATAAGGATAGATGAGGAGAGGCAGGGTGGGGGTTGGGCTATAAGGATAGATGAGGAGAGGCAGGGTGGGGTGGGGCTATGAAGGATAGATGGGGAGAGACAGGGTGGGGGTTGGGGCTATAGGATAGATGAGGAGAGACAGGGTGTGGGTTGGAGCTATAAGGATAGAATTGAGGAGAGGCAGTGTGGTGGTTGGGGCTATAAGGATAGATGAGAGAGGCAGTGTGTGGGTTGGGGCTATAAGGATATGATGACGGAGAAGGCAGGGTGTGGGGGGGTTGGGGGCTATAAGGATAGATGAGGAGAGGCAGGGTGTGGGGTTGGGGCTATAAGGTAGATGGAGAGAGAGGCATGTGGGGGTTGGGGCTATAAGGGGATAGATATGAGGAGAGGCAGGGTTGGGTTGGGGCTATAAGGATAGATGGGGAGAGACAGGGTGGGGTTGGGTGCATAAGGATAGATGAGGAGAGGCAGGGTGGGGTTTGGGGCTATAAGATAGATGGAGAGAGGCAGGGTTGGGTTGGGGCTATAAGGATAGATGAGGAGAGACAGGTGGGGTTGGGGCTATAAGGATGATGAGGAGAGGCAGGGTGGGGGTTGGGGCTATAAGGATAGATGAGGAGGGTGGGGTGGCATAGGATAGGAGGAGACAGGGTGGGGGTTGGGGCTATAAGGATAGATGATGGAGAGCAGGGTGGGGTTGGGCTATATAGGTTAGATGGAGAGAGCGGGTGTGGGTTGGGGCTATAAGGATAGGATGAGGAGAGAGGGAGTGTGGTTGGGGCTATAAGGATAATGAGGAGAGGCAGGTGGGGGTTGGGTTGTGCTTATAAGGACTTAGATGAGGGAGAGACAGGGTGTGGGTTTTTTCGGTGTTCTATAAGGATAGATGAGAGAGACAGGGTGTGGGTTTGGGGCTTGTGTATGTTATAGGGGAGGATAGTGGATGAGTAGAGACGGGTGGGGGTGTTGGCTATAAGGTAGATGAAGAGAGGCAGGGTTTGGGTTGGGGCTATAACGTATTAGAGGAGAGACAGGGTGGGGGTTGGGGCATAAGATAGATGGGGAGATGCAGGTGGGGTTGGGGCTATAAGGATAGATGAGGAGAGGCGGGGTGGGGGTGGGGCTATAAGGATATAGATGGGGAGAGACAGGGTGGGGTTGGGGCTATAAGGATAGATGAGGAGAGACAGGGTGGGGGTTGGGGCTATAAGGATAGATAGGAGAGACGGGTGTGGGTTGGGGCTATAAGGATGATGGGAGAGACAGGGTGGGGGTTGGGGCTATAAGGAAGATGAGGAGAGGCGGGTGGGGTTGGGGCTATAAGGATAGATGAGAGAGCCAGGGTGTGGGTTGGGGCTATAAGGATAATGAGGAGAGGCAGGGTGGGGGTTGGCTATAAGGATAGATAGGGGAGAGATCAGGGTGTGGGTTGGGGCATAAGGATAGATGAGGAGAGGCAGGGTGGTGTTGGTGGGCTATAAGGATAGATGGAGAGCAGGTGGTGGGTGTTGGGGCTATAAGGATAGGATGAGGAGAGGACAGGTGGGGTTGGGGCTATAAGGATGAGATGAGGAGAGGCTAGGGTGTGGGTTGGGGCTATAAGGATAGATGAGAGAGAGGCCGGGTGTGGGTTGGGGTCATAAGATAGATGGGAGAGGCAGGGTTGGGGTTGGGGCTATAAGGATAGTTGAGAAGAGGCAGGGTGGTGGGTTGGGGCTATAAGGATAGATGATGAGAGGCAGGGTGTGGGTTGGGGCTATAAGGATAGATGAAGGAGAGGCAGGGTGTGGGTTGGGGCTATAAGGATAGATGGGGAAGGCAGGGTGGTTGGGCTATAAGGAGTAGGAGGCTAGGTGTGGGTTGGGCTTAAGGATAGTATGGAGGAGAGGCAGGTGTGTGGGGTTGGGGCTATAAGGATAGATAGGAGAGGGGAGGGTTGGGTTGGGGCTATAAGATAATGGGGAGAGGCAGGGTGTGGGGTTGGGGCTATAAGGATAGTATGGAAGAGGCAGGGGTGTGGGTTGGGGCTATTAAGGTATCTATTGTGAGGAGATGGCGGGTGTGGTTGGGCTATAAGATGATAGTGAGTCAGTATATTAGAAGGGCAGTGGTGTGGGTGGGTGTTCTTCATGCTAGAGGTGTAGGATATGGGGAGATGCGGTTGGGCTATAAGGTGTGTAGGTGGGGCTATAATGAGATAGTTTCATAGGCAGTTAGTGAGTGGTGGTGTTTGGTAAGTTATAGAGACAGGTGTTGGGTATGGTAGGAGAGAGAGGTGCATGGGTCGCTGGGTGTTGTGTTTGGGTTGGGGCTATGTAAGGATGTGGATTCTAATAGATTGGGAGAGGCGGGTTTTGGTTTGCGTGTGGGTTTTGGGCTTATGACAGATGGGTATAGGGTATGTATAGAGGCAGGGTGTGGGTTATGGTATTGAGAGACATGGGTTTTTATATAAGGATAGAGTGGAGGAAGGAGGGCAGGGTGTGGGTGGGCGTTTGGTGTGTTGGCTATAAGGATACAGTATGGTCGTAAGGGAGAGGTGTGGGTTGGGGCTATAAGGTTAGTTGAGAGAGGGGAGGTGGGGGTTGGGGCTATAAGGATAGTTGGAGGAGGGAGGTGGGGGTTGGGGCTATAAGGATAGTATGAGGAGAGGGGAGGTGGGTGGTTAGGGGCTATAAGGTAGTTGAGGAGAGGGGGAGGTGGGGGTTGGGCTATAAGGATAGTTGAGAGAGGGGGGGTGGGGGTTGGGGCATAAGGATAGATGAGGAGAGGCAGGGTGGGGGTTGGGGCTATAAGGATAGATAGGAGAGGGGATGTGGTGGGTTGGGGCTATAGGATAGATGGGAGAGGGGAGGTGGTTCTATAGGTGTGAGAGAGGGGAGGTGGTTCTATAAGGATATTTGAGGAGAGGGGAGTGGGGGTTGGGGCTATAAGGATAGTTGAGGAGTAGGGGAGGTGGGGTGTTGGGGCTATAAAGTAGTGTTGAGGAGAGGGGAGGTGGGGGTTGGGGCTATAAGGATAGTTGAGGAGAGGGAGGTGGGGTTGGGGCTATAAGGGATAGATGAGGAGAGACAGGGTGGGGGTTGGGGCTATAAGGATAGTGGAGAATAGACAGGGTGTGGTTGGGGCTATAAGATATGAGAAGAGACAGGGTGTGGGTTGGGGCTATAAGGATAGATGAGGAGACAGGGTGTGGGTTTGGGGCTATAAGGATAATAGGGAGAGGCAGGGTGTGGGTTGGGCTATAAGGATGAGATGAGAAGAGGGCAGGGTGGGGGTTGGGGCTATAAGGATAGATGAGGAAGAGGCGGTTGGGGTTGGGGCTATAAGGATAGTGAGAAGACAGGGTGTGGGTTGGGGCTATAAGATAGTTGAGGAGAGGGAGGTGTGGGTTGGGGCTATAAGGATAGATGAGGAGAGGCAGGGTGTGGGTTGGGGCTATAAGGATAGATGAGAAGAGGCAGGGTGGGGGTTGGGGCTATAAGGATAGATGAGGAGAGGCAGGGTGTGGGTTGGGGCTATAAGGATAGATGGGGAGAGACAGGGTGTGGGTTGGGGCTATAAGGATAGATGAGGAGAGGCAGGGTGGGGGTTGGGCATATAAATAGGAAGGCAGGTGGGGTTGGGGCTATAAGGATAGATGAGGAGAGGCAGGGTGTGGGTTGGGGCTATAAGGATAGATGAGGAGAGGGGAGGTGTGGGTTGGGGCTATAAGGATAGATGAGGAGAGGCAGGGTGGGGGTTGGGGCTATAAGGATAGATGAGGAGAGGCAGGGTGTGGGTTGGGGCTATAATGATGATAGGAGAGGCAGGGTGGGGGTTGGGGCTATAAGGATAGATGAGGAGAGCAGGTGGGGGTTGGGGCTATAAGGATAGATGGGGAGAGACAGGGTGGGGGTTGGGGCTATAAGGATAGATGGGGAGAGACAGGGTCTGGGTTGGGGCTATAAGGATAGATGGGGAGAGGCAGGGTGGGGGTTGGGGCTATAAGGATAGATGAGGAGAGGCAGGGTGTGGGTTGGGGCTATAAGGATAGATGAGGAGAGACAGGGTGTGGGTTGGGGCTATAAGGATAGATGAGGAGAGGCAGGGTGTGGGTTGGGGCTATAAGGATAGATGAGGAGAGGCAGGGTGTGGGTTGGGGCTATAAGGATAGATGAGGAGAGAGGAGGTGGAGCTATAAGGATAGTTGAGAAGAGGCAGGGTGTGGGTTGGGGCTATAAGGATAGATGAGGAGAGACAGGGTGGGGTTGGGGCTATAGGATAGAGAGGAGAGGCAGGGTGTGGGTTGGGCTATAAGGATGATGAGGAGAGACAGGGTGGGGGTTGGGGCTATAAGGATAGATGAGGAGAGGGGAGGTGTGGGTTGGGGCTATAAGGATAGATGAGGAGAGGCAGGGTGGGGTTGGGGCTATAAGGATAGATGAGGAGAGGCGGGTGGGGGTTGGGGCTATAAGGATAGATGAGGAGAGAGGAGGTGGAGCTATAAGATAGTTGAGAAGAGGCAGGGTGTGGGTTGGGGCTATAAGGATAGATGAGGAGAGCAGGGTGTGGGTTGGGGCTATAAGGATAGATGAGGAGAGACAGGGTGGGGTTGGGGCTATAAGGATAGATGAGGAAGGCAGGGTGG
Source organism: Salvelinus namaycush (assembly GCF_016432855.1). Taxonomy (NCBI): domain Eukaryota; kingdom Metazoa; phylum Chordata; class Actinopteri; order Salmoniformes; family Salmonidae; genus Salvelinus; species Salvelinus namaycush. The sequence continues at coordinate 33,953,165 of NC_052330.1, forward strand.
GGGTTGGGGCTATAAGGATAGATGAGGAGAGAGGAGGTGGAGCTATAAGGATAGTTGAGAAGAGGCAGGGTGTGGGTTGGGGCTATAAGGATAGATGAGGAGAGACAGGGTGTGGGTTGGGGCTATAAGGATAGATGAGGAGAGACAGGGTGGGGGTTGGGGCTATAAGGATAGATGAGGAGAGACCGGGTGGGGGTTGGGGCTATAAGGATAGATGGGGAGAGGCAGGTGTGGTGTTGGAGCTATAAGGATAGATGAGGAGAGGCAGGTGGGGTTGGGGCTATAAGGATAGATAGGAGAGGCAGGGTGTGGGTTGGGGCTATAAGGATAGATGAGGAGAGGCAGGTGTGGGTTGGAGCTAATAGGATAGATGAGGAGAGGCAGGGTGGGGGGTTGGGGCTATAAGGATAGATGAGGAGAGGCAGGGTTGGGTTGGGGCTATAAGGATAGTTGAGAAGAGGCAGGGTTGGGGGTTGGGGGCTATAAGGATAGATGAGGAGAGGCAGGGTGGGGGTTGGGGCTATAAGGATAGATGAGGAGAGGCGGGTGGTGGTTGGGGCTATAAGGATAGATGAGGAGAGGGGAGGTGTGGGTTGGGGCTATAAGGATAGATGAGGAGAGGCAGGGTGTGGGTTGGGGCTATAAGGATAGATGAGGAGAGGCAGGGTGGGGGTTGGGGCTATAAGTAGATGAGGAGAGGCAGTGTGTGGGTTGGGGCTATAAGGATAGATGAGGAGAGACAGGGTGGGGTTGGGGCTATAGGATAGATGAGGAGAGGCAGGGTGTGGGTTGGGGCTATAAGGATAGATGAGGAG